>NW_020187589.1:644877-699990 GCF_900000015.1 Plasmopara halstedii | reverse complement strand
AATACATGCATAACTACTGGCTACCTAGCCCCGTACCGTATTCTTGTTTGGGTGTGTGCTCACATTTTGTGCATCTCATCTGACACACACCCCTGTTATTAGGGTTCGTGTAATCCCGTTAAAGGTGTGGCCAGCTACTTGCACAGAATGGCCAAAATTGTGCCGACTTGACATGGTTACATGGCAATCACTTTGCAAAAATAGTAATGCTGGAAGTCAAAACAGGCTGCAACAAGGGGAACTATAGAATTCTTTTATATACTTCAATCCAAGCTTTTCCAAAATTGTCAGGCCACTTCTGTCTTCTGTGCCCTTCAACTTTTACAATAAGCTGCAGATTACTTCAAGCTTATGCCAATGTGCATAAATGTCTCATTGTACATGCGTATTGCCAGCTCGAAGCGGCAGAACATATAAAGCCGAGCAACTAGCTATGTATTATGTTCATATCACGTTAAGGGAGCTGACTGGCTTTATTATCGGTTAAGCTCACAGAAAATGGCAATCTGTTGTTTTCAAAGTCCAGTGTCAAATATATCGCTGCTGTAATACAGCACGTATTGAGTAGTGAACAGTGCGCCGATCTCTTCCACATGTCAACGTCTGAGTTCCCACGGTCTTTGCTTCTTAAAACTTTAAGAAGTGTACCAAACGTTACAATAGATCCATACACTGTACAACTCACCTCGGCATCGCGCGACCATTGTGACATGTCTTTCTCATATTTTAGTTGATACAACATCGCATCTAGCACCACCACACTAATTCGCCCCATTGATGATGCACCTTTGAGATATAAATCAGCATAGACGGAATCCATGTTTAGGCCAGCCTTATGACAAGCAGCTCATTGTTTTGTTGTGGTTTGTAAAATAGAAATATACAATTCAACCAAAGCTGCGCTTAATTTCGTATAAATGTTAGCCTCAAATTGAGCAAGAGCAATAAAAATAATCCATGTAAGAGGCTCATGTATGAAACATAATGACCATTCGTTGCACATTTGTTTGCGCGGATTTGCAGATTTTAAGCTTTCCGGTGCAAACTTCCTAGCAGTTTGTTGCAGAATGAGCAAAATGACTATGTAATTTGCTGCTCTCAAAATAGCGTAATACTGTCATAAATGAGCCAGATCTTACTCAAGGGGCCCAGCTTGTACAACTACATGCGCAGAACACGCCTATCGCGGCAAAACTCAAAGATCATCTCGACTTAAAAGCACTTGTTTGTGCTTAGATTAACGATCATTTAACGCTATTCCGTGAGAAATGAATCCGAGATACTTGAAGCTGGCGAAAGTGCTTGTATTCAGATCGCGCACTGAGAGAAAAAATGCGCCGAATCGCCATCTTTGAGTATTACGAGCAGACATCAGCAAAGCGGCCGGCCGACGAAAGCGTCGACGTAAACTTGACTCTCCGAAATTAAAGCACGACGTGTAAGTCGGAGTGACAACTCATTACTATCAATTTCTGCTATTTACAGCCACTCATTTCCATGAATAGTTGTTACAGCAATCAAGGGCCATACACACCGCAAGGTCATTCTTAACTCGGCACTCAAAAATGCGCCGCGACGGGGCACCCCGCTACTATTTCAAATAAGAGCAAACCGAGGTGCGTCAGTTTGTGGGTACCTCAAACCACCACAATTTTCCCTTTTGAGGGTATCCCTTCCACTCAACCAGGTTTTGGTCACATCCCTGGCGAACTCATTAACCAACAAAAAAATTATATGGATGACCCCTTGCACATCTAGCACTGCCAGCGGGAGTGGATCCTTCCACGGGTGGCTCTCGTGCGCTTTCGATCGTGGCGGCATGTCGACCATCCCCGAGAGTCTTGGCATGCGGCCAATGCCAAAATGATACCGATCTAGGATATCATCCTAGGGCTTCGCATCGTACTGCATGTCTTGAAGTATCCCCAGCAGTCCATTGTCATGTCGCTACTCTGAAATAGATGGTAGTTCAGCAACAGGGGATAATAGAGACGCTGCTTCGTCTACAACAGAGCCATTCACCTCATATTGTTAAAAAAAGGATCGTGATATGACTTTGATGATCCCACGTAAGGAACACAATATACTTGCATTATGCTCGGATGGTTACGAGTATTACTTTTATATCCTTTGCTACGATAACGTAATGTTCGCTGCAGAGCGGTCAAGATTCGCTGTTATAGACCGCTGACACTGCTTGTGAAGGCAGGTTGTCTGCTTCCAATAGAACCTTAATCCCTGCTACATTCCCGTGTGGCATTTCGTCTGTCCCTGGTATTGGCTTATTGGTTTGAACATCCTGACTATTTATCATAGTGTCGCGCACCCTGAGCATGACACTGATTTATATAGAGAGAAAATTACTGTGATTGACCACGATGACATAAGAAAGTTGCCTTGACCTACAGTGTGTGCTCACAATGACCAAATTCACTTTTTGGCGCAGTCAGAGGCACCCAATATGAGGATTCCCAGACTATTTATGGAAAATAGGGTCGGACATTAAGAGGCATATGCTGCGTTATTTGACGCCAGTACTTCAGAAGACATCCTTCGCCACGCAACGAGGCATGTGCAGCAATATTCAACGCAAAGTTGATGCGTAGGAGAAATTCATCGGCAACGCATTACCTCCGTGCTAGTAGTTCAGAGGACATTTTCCACCAAGCGATTTTAGGCATTCTCTATGACGATCTGTTTGCAAGCCGTCCGCAATCAACATTTCAATATGCGGACTAATCCTTTGATCAATGTTTGCATATAATGTTTGCTGTAAGGCGCGGATCTCTAATAGATATAATTGTTAGAGACAAGCCAAGTTGAGGGAACATTTTCTTAAAAACGGCCTATCTGTATCTGTAGCAATTATGGTATCGTTGATAGCAGCGAGATGAGCCATTTGGCTTAGGCGGTCCGCAGAGACCACAGTTCTGGTATTGGCGGATGCGACTTTTGGAAGACCGAAAATAAAGTTCTACCTACGCACCGCCAATACTTTGACGGAACTGGTGGCTGGCCAAAAGTGCACGCACATGCGGCAAAAACTTAAATTGTTGACATGTTTTGCATGTACGCAGGTATGTAGTAGTTTGAAGTACTCATCGTGAGATACCACTACACTCTGAGTTTTGAGTTAGTTCTTATGTAATACAGCAAGCTTTGTTATAAGGCATGATACTACAGGCTCGCAATCAGTTACTTCGGTAATGCGGCTTCTCTACGCTTGGACTTCTTGCATCTCGAAGTCTTCCGCTACGCTGCATATGTAGCGTCTGACCCGCACGCTGTACGAACCGTCTCATCAATAGGCAACGTCACTGTCGTGACATACGATATACATAGTCGAAGAGACGCGAAAACGCATTTAAATCTACATCAATTCGATCTGGCTTACACCTTACCGCGAAGATGCATTTGATAAAAAAGACAATCGTCTTGTAGTTCTCTCACAATGAGCAATTTGGCTTTAGCTGCCTCCTTCTCGTCCATTTGTATAATGAACTTCTAGTCTAAAAGTGTCGAAGAAAATGTCGCTGTGCGCAACGAAAACGGTCTGCAGAAGTCTTATACAGATTAAAGCCAGAAGGTGCACCCGGAAATTGACGCAGGGATGCTATATTGCATGAAGCGGCTTGTCTTGAGCGGAGAAGTGCTTCTCTGTGGCTCTAAGTTGACGAGATTCTAACGTACATATTTATATATTTGTTTGAAAGTTTACAGACAGCAAGGATTGGCAGATCTGATATTGAATTATATAATCAGGACACAAATACGAGCTTCTTTCGCAAACTTTAGAGTCTATTTTTCTGCCGCGTCCCAGCATCATTTGGCATTATTTTTTTGGAATTTGGCGAGGGGTTGGTATAGTTTGCACTGTATTGTGCAAGTAGCTGGACCAGCAAAAGAGGTTTTGGCCAACCCACGATGCACTTCATCTTTGCGGACTCTACTTGTAGGTCTAGCTATTAGATATACCAATTATGAAATAAAAAAACTCAGTGGCAAGGGCGCGTTTTCTATATTGGCACACAGTCATTAAAAGTGCATATACTCGAGCATCGCCTGAAAGTATTCCATGTGATATTTTTCATCTGACCTGCTGTGCTGTGAACGGCTATTGAACAACACGGTTGCCAGATAGATGAGTGCATACACACGACATGATCTGCAAAGCTATGTCACGCGATTATCGAGCTTTGAACAATCTCTGGCATAGCCAGTCATTTCGGAGCATCCCTTTCGGAGTACTCACCTCCATGAGAGAGACATCGCTGTCTCTCATCAACAGTACATTTTAACATCCACGATCTAAATTTAGTGCAGCTGATCATGCTATTCTGCAACACATTCTTTCGAGAATTCGTGGCTTCATTTAGTCTATAATATATATTTTCTCACCAATCTTAATTCGTGCCTAGCACGGATGAAGCAGCAGTGAATATTCCTATTGTAAGGGCCTTTGTCGTGTAACGCAACATTTGTTTCCGTGAGCAGATTCATTTTCATGATGCAATCCCTCGTGTAAGGGAGCGCATTAAGATAGACAACACACGTGGTGGATCTGGCATCATCATGTCGTGATATTTATTGTACAAAGTCTAGAAATCATTTGTAGGATCCTTGAGTTAGCATTCCTCGTCCTCATACTTTGCGAGTGTCCTTAATGACGGACTCATCTATGATAAAAGACAAATTTGGCTTTCCTCCGGTATCCAGCGTACCACTTTGGCGACTTGAGAGTCCTGCAAATCTTTGTGAATACCCGCATGAGATAGTCTTTTCCAGCTCCTTAAGAGTTCTGTCAAAGGTAGTAGAACGTCCGCTATCACTAAGTTCACACGTAGATAATCTTTCTTGCAACTTCCTCTTGGAGTTTCACTACTACTGACCCGTTGCACTGAAATTATGTTTTATCAGCACCGCGTAAAATTAATTCATTTTATGAGTTTAGGCTCAAGAGTTAGCCACATCCAATGTCATCCAAGTTCTCAAGCAACACCTTATTCCAGTGTCCCCGTCGTATGACGCACGGATATTTATTCGTAGTGCATCTTCAATGTATCGACTGTTCCCTACAATTGCGTGTCGTAAGTGATAGTGTGACACTTTTAGTCTATCAAACTTTCCAGCCGCTTTTTGGACATCTTCATCGACAATCAACGACCCGCGCCGAGAGTTTTATCATTGAATTTAAGAGAGCCAACCTTCAGGGAGGCGTCCCACTGACCATGGTGTCCACACTCTAGAATCTAAGGCCCTGTTCTGTTTGCCCGCTAGGGCTTGGAGTTTCTCACTGTAGAGTAGTCGTCTGCTCTTGCATGGGAGTTCATTTCATTGTATCATTTCATATGAAAGCACTTGGGTGATGCAAGGCGCAGGTGATTTTCTGCGACATTACAACAAATTAAGCATCTTGGAGCTGCTTAGCAGCGGACAGAATTTCTTTTTTAATTTCAGTCTGGCTTATGTCCATCGCCTCTGTTGCGCTTGTATGTCTTTCAGCTTCAGTCTCACCCCTTCGTATCATGGAGGCTGTACCCCGCATTGAATCCATCGCCCACCATTTATCCAAAATAGGTAAGGTTGGCGCGGTCGGTCTCGGTGTATGTCGCAACTCTCCTTGATAAAGGTAAAAGTCACTTCCTCGGGGATAGAGTCAGAGACAATTGCGGCGATGAAAGTTCATTGCGCCTTGTCATAGTCTCCTAGCTATCGTCTTTCTTGACTGGTGGACAACAATTCGAGCGCATCATCCTCCAAAGACTGGTTGTTCGACATCAGCAACTTCTTAGCGTCTATATCTAGTCTCCACCAACCACCTGCGGAGGTGCTTCAAGTCATGTCTGACCAGCGCGTTTTCAATACTGGTGAGCGCTTCTATGCGCGCGTTCGATCCTTTTGCTACGAATTCCTTGATGCCGTCGGGATAAACGATTGGCATAAGCTTACAAGGCTAGTCTACCTGTTCCAGGGATAAAAACTCAAACATTTTATGTTCCATCCTCACAGTGATATAATTCTTTCCCGACTTAGTCCTGAGATTGATTACAAGTTCTGTCATGTGTAACGGCTTTACAGTGCAGTTTGCACAAATATAGCGTTTACTATGAGAACCTCCATAAAAAAACAGATTGGTTCGTGTGCTCCTACCAAGAAAACTCTACCGCTACAAAATGCTTAGGTAGCTCTGCTATCACCAGAGTACATCTATCTAGAATTTATAGTGCTTTGACTAGACTATATATATTTCAAGTGTATCTGATCTTACATGTTCTGAGCCTTTATAAGGCAATTTATATTATTGATGTGATACTTAAGCATATTAACAGCATTTTAGACACTTAATTAATTACACTCTTCTAACCATAATGGATTTCTGCTATTGCTTCTTGTGTCTATTCTTATTCATCTGAGTGAGCATATACTGATTCTGCCATTCCATTTCTTACTGGGTTTGTCATCTTCATAATATCTGCAATAGTATTCGTATGAACTTCAGTTGTTGAATCTTTCTCACATTGTGAATGATCAACAGTGTAATGTTTGTAATCTCCAATTTCAACGATTTGCTAGTATCATCATTCAACCAGGAATTACCAGGATGAAGAATTTTGTGAATGGGGAGACAATGTCGTTGAAAAAACATGGTCTTACGAAGTGACATGAGGACACAATATTACACTTACAGTTTACTCTACTTATACCCTCAGAGTTCCATCATCCTTATAAGTCTGTACTTCTGAATATTCACAATCATACAAATTTCGTACAATTGTATCAAACAGAAGTGTAAGGGTCGCAAAAACGTGCTGTGTGAATGTACCCCGTCACACCAGTGAAGCTTGATAGTGCCCACGTCACTATTATTCGGTAGTTTCACCGCAACGCTACGATCACTACGTGAGAGTCCTGCTTCAATTACTATTCCACCACCTTCGTAAAGACTACGAGAAACAATAATTTAGCAAGATAAGCTATGGCAACGGACGCAGAGGCAGCATTAAATGCACTTAAGAAACTGGAGGCCAACAAGACGTGTGTAAATTGTGGCAATTACAATCGCTTTGGTCACCAAAATATTTGCGAAAAGGTGCGCACGTTTGTTTGTTCAAACTGCAAGAGCGCACATCAAAGCTACAGCATGCGTGTTAAAAGTGTCAGTATGAGCAACTGGACCATGGAGGAGGTGGATGCATTGCGCGAACAGAACGGCGGTGGCAACGCTGCGGCAGCACGTATCTGGTTCTGTCGTTGGGACGATAGCCAGATGCGCAAACCTACCAAAGATGATTCATTAGACTACTACAAACAATTTATTAATCACGTTTACAACGACAAAGCCTTTTATAGTCAAGATGGCTTTCATGCGGCAACGTCTTGTAGTCCTACAGCCAATAGTAGTGGCCAATCAACAGTCTCTACCACCAATTTGCTGGACTTTGACACACCCGATCCCAAGAAATCTACGAGTGGAGGATTTGATACTTTTGGGACAAGCAGCAATGGATTTGCTAGCAGCGAATGGGGAAATTTTGCAGCACCACCAGTCTCAGTGAGCTCAATTGACGAGTTTGGTGCTTTTGCGTCGGCTCCCGCCACGACATCTTCAATTAATACCGACTTTGGTGCTGGTTTTAGTGCTTCGTCGACTGATAATGACGGGTTTGGTGCATTTACATCTGCACCACCTGTATCTAATTCAAGTTTAATCGACCCATTTGCTCTGCCAAGTGGGACGATGAAAGCACCAACAGTCTCGTTTGACCCATTTGCCCCTGCAATGACACAACAACATCAAACTCCTAAAGCAATTAATATGAATCAATCCAAAGCGATGCCAGCACGTGCAGACTTTAGTGTGTTTGATACGCTGTCGGCTCCGCCTTTAGCTTATGGGTTTCCTCAAAATCACAACAACGGCTACGGCCAGACTCGCGGTTCCCCTGGGATGGGAATGCAAATGGGTTTTGGTATGCAGCAGGGAGGCTATCACCAGCAACAACATTTTCAGCATCAGTCAACGATGGGAAATCACGCAGGTAGGAACATGAGTGCAAGTTATGTGCCACACGGAGTTACTGCAGGTGGAAATTCAAATCTTCAGTCGAAAAGTAGGGACCCATTTGCTGGTTTAGGATTGCCCCAAAATTGAGACTACACTTGAATAGTGATATCTGCGAAAGCACAGTGGATTTGTTGCTTCAAATTGAATACACAACGTTATCCTTAGCTACAGAACCTGTCAGCATTAGCAATTGTGGTAAACGAATATTTACTTGGAAATTATAGCGCAGCTCTGCCTGTTTATCTGTCTTCTTCTGCTACGCCTCTTAACGATACACAATGTGACTACGTCGACCTCCGCCGGCGACAATCACAACTTCAGTTCAAATAGTACCTGACAAAGTGAAGTTCCATCGTCCACCTGTCGAAACAAAACCCCATTGTTTAGGTTGCTGCTGCTGTAGCAACACCATTGCTGTCCGATTCAACCTTATGAGCCAAAATCGCTGGCTTCGCCTGTGGTGGTACAAGACGCTTGATAACAGCAGAGCTGACAGAGCCAAACATTGGACGAAATTGTGCGTAAAAGAAAGAAACAAATGGAACGTTCGCTAGTACTGAGTAGAAGTCATAGTGGTCCGTGTGTGACGCAATGCGACCATTCTTAAGCTCCAGAACCGAGAATACCCGCAGCACAACCTTCATAAAGCTCGGAAACGGCTTAAGACGGAAAACCTGAGAGCTATCAATGGTAAGCACCGACACACCAGCCATTGAGCCACGCACCAACGTCGCTTTGCTAGACTTGACAAACTTTGACAGCACACGAAATTGAGCTTGAATATTATCCACGCCCTTCACAGACACGAGTGGATCCGTAAAGACGGCATCAGCCGTGTAGTACTTGGCAATTGTGGCGTCGCGGTTTGTGCTTACATCGTAGAGCGATAAAACGTTTTCAGCGAGCTCTTGTGCACTACGGTTGGCCATTTCCAGTCAACTTTCGGGCCACGAGGTTGTGGGAAAAGTCGCGACTGCCGTTGTTTGTAAATGAGTAATGGCAGTCTGTCATCTTAACGCGAGAATCCCTGTGATACTTGTTACTCGGCTTGATAATGTAGAACTTTGAATTTTTTAGAACTTTTTACATGATTTTATGATATTCTATAGAAAACCGTATACAGGTCTCAGAAAAATCAGATGTACCGGCGCATCAAACGCTTATGGTTCAGTGTGACTGAGTAATGGATCCGACATTTGTATTGTATTAACTTCGCCCCTTAAAAGCGCCTGTCAGTGGTCAGCGAGATTTTTAAGCGTAGGTGGTCATTGCAAGTTTTTTTTTGCAATACATTGGGCGTGTTATATGAAAGCTGGATGAGCGAGCATATGATAAGTGAGTACTATGCTAAAAATACATTTAAGACATGCATATGGTGGTATCTCGATTTAAATTGCGTTCTCAGTGTGAAATTTAGCAATATTTTACGAGCTATTGCCTTTTGTTCGTCATGTGACCATGGACTTAGAGCCAATTTGCCTGTGAAGACGTGAACCTGGATCCTTGTTGAAAAGCGCTGCTATGTTGACTACCCACCGCTGCTTAATGGTGGAGACATATTTAGGATCAGCTTTTAGAGCATTAATTAGTATAATTTTTTGGATCAAAATGGTTATATTGTAATTTAAAAATCTATATCAGTTATATTAATTAGAGATTCCAAGACAACACACCCTGTCACATGATCGCACACGAGTACATAAACCGCAGCAGTTAACGGGGAGCATACCCAATATTACTAAGCTCACTTTAATGAAAATTACGGCGATGATAGAATTACACACTGTTAGATCTACACGTTACGTATAAATTCAATAATTATGGCTCGCAAGACGATCTACTTTCTACCATATCATACGTGGGATATGTAGGATGAAACCAGCTTCACAATTTTCGAGTCACACATGGTGCACCAATGTACCAATGTTTGTCGTCCAAATTAGGAAGCTGTATGCGTGGATGGCTTACTGTTTTGTTGTTTTTAAAATCACTGTACAATACATTTTTATCTACTACTTGTTCTTCTGTTCCGTAATTTATGGTATGTCATATACCCCATCTTGCAGTATGCCGCATTGTAGCGAGACTAACCTAAGTAAATGAGTTTGGTAGTGTCCAGGTTCTCCAAATTAGCGACACGAACGCAGTCGCTTGCGCTGGAGTCCATTGACAGCATCAAATGCGACGCGACCGCCGGAATCGGCACCAGTACAACTCAATTTCCAGCTACTCTATATATATTTGCCTTAGTTTTCGAAGCAAAGACGCGATATCTAGTTTCGATCAGGTTCTAAGATACCAATTTAGCACAATATACCAAATAAGGTCTTTACTTCGCTACTTTGTGTAACCTGATAGTGACCTGACTTATCTACACCAATAGACGACTATCATTGTGTCTGAAATCAACATGCACAACCATGACAGTAACTGTGACCGTACTCGTTATTTTTAACGCTATCCACACGCATTCAGCGGAGGGATCTCAACAGGCCCGTTAACCGCTAATCTTGAGTGTGGTTTGTCGCCGACCTGGTCGTGATACTCCTTGACTCGCGCAGAAACTTGAGCATCTTGGTTCTAATTGCCTTCTTCAGCATATCTGCAAGTTTCTTTTTCGTATCTGATCGATCTTTCGAATAATGTGGTGCCTGGTGTCTACATACTTTGTACGAGTGTTCGCCCGGAGCCCACAGTACTCTTTGTGCGTCTGGTTTCATCCGACACGCGTACTCTCACACCACAGCATATTCCATTGCTCAGTGCTGGACACGCCTACGTGGCGCTTTTCGCCATTCTGGTGACGGCACACCTTGGTTTGCTCCATTCTGCGGCAAATTGAGAAACCCTGACCATTACGTAAACGTATTGATGATTGTTGGAAGGCATTGATATTCATTAGTGCACCACTGCGACTGTTGCCAAGCACAGAGCGAAGCATCTTAGACTCAATCGCAACAATTATTCGGTCGTCTTCATCGCTTCAGCTGCGAGGTCTCCATCTGCGCAGTCTGTGCTTCAACTTCGACGAGGATCGCCATTATTTGCAAGTTACCTATTCACTCCTTTGTGGGCCGTTGATCTGTCTTGTACCACCGCTGGAGACGCCGCGGACCTTTCGTGGCCGGTGTCATAGATGACTGGTGTTGGTACGCTTATCGTGCCGTCGGAGACAGTCATTGGGCTCATAACTCGTTGCGTTGCGATAAGTGGTGTGTGCAGTAGGTGGTAAATTGATTACTGTTCATATATTCTGGTCCTTAGTTCGAAAACGTGTGATACATCTAAGTCTGCCTTCCTAGAAACTACTGCTCTCTCATACCAGGTTCACCATACTTCGCTTACGGATTGAATTAACAGCTATCCATTGACTGCCAATGACTAGCTGTTAGTGCATTAATCCTTATCGTCATATACATACATTCAAGAATGCATTAGCGTACCGTAATCTTTCAGATACTTTACCATGGTACTCCACCTGAGCTTCGCCTAAGTCATATGGACAAGAGTGAAATGTGTACAACCCAGTAATATTCCGCTTTTTTCAATAAGCTAAGGATGAGAACTAAATTTCAAGTTAAGTGGTAAGGCGTAACGCTTGCCACTGCCTTTTAAAGTGATTGCAACTGTAGTTTTGTACGAATTTTATAAATGCTTCTTGAAAGTAACTCAAAATATTGCATTACAATCAAAATATATTTTAATCAATTTTTTTGAATTCCGTGAGACTTATATGTATATTATGACAAAATGACAGCGTCGTGCTGCTTCCAGTTGCAAATTACGCGAGGTCCCCATAGCGCAAATGTGCATCGCTATTGTCATTTCGATGCTAATTCTCGCTCATCTTTCTCTGGTGATAAACTTTCAATTGGTCGGAAACGAGCTTGCTGGCTACGGTTACCTCAAGACTTAGAAGTATCGAGTGTTCACGCGGAATTTCGCAACATCAAAAGCGGGACGAGCGTCGTGATTCGAGACGTTAAGAGCACGAATGGCACGAAAGTTAATGGTAAGCAGCTACAAGCACATGAAGACTATTCACTAAGCGATGGAGATCTCATTGCTGTAGGCAAGACGAGTCTTCGCTTTGTGCAGATGGATCATGGACAATCATGTAGCGTTCAAATTGAAAAGAATTCCGTCGCTTTAACAAAAGATTTGTCTGCGTCTGGTAACATGAATGCAGCGTCATTAGCGGCCGTTAATACAGAAGTGATTGTAGTGGATGGAGACTTAATTGAAGATAGTGGAGCGAAGTTAAAAAATGTTAACGAATCATGGAAAGCTTCTGTGGATCAGCCTGATATTGAGCCCAGTCATGATAAAGCTATGGTCAAGCCGATAGTTGTATATGGTAACAGCGGTGAAAGTGAGAAGCGAAAGAAGGTGGAAACCGAGGTATTTCATGAGGATGGAGCTATGGGGGAGTCTATGTCAGAGGAAGCAACATGTACAAATTGCAAAGCGATTATTGGACAACTTGATTTGCTAGAGCAGCAGGCACATTTAAATGAATGTCTAGGTGGTCGTGTATTCATTTCTGCAGCATCGTCTGTCAAGCCTGCAAAGCCAAAACGACGACAACGAGGAAAGACAGGAGGTAAAAATGTGACAAAGAGACCGAGAAAACCCAAGGCAAGTGAGGATGGTACCAAAGCGAGAATCCCACGAAAACGAAAGCGAATACCTGACGCTGGAGAGAATATCAAACTAGCGTTGGCAATAGCAGACAAAAAAGTTATGAGTAAAGAAGAAATGACTGATGAAAAACTTGCAATGGCAAAGATGAAATTAGCACAAGTTGATGAGCAAATGGCAAAGCTGACAAAACAACGTGAAAAGTTAGTAAAAAGTCTTGATAGACTTGAAAAGATGAAGGAAAAGCTGCGCGAATCTCAAGTATTGCCACCAGCCAAAGTATCGCAGCTTTTAAATGTGAAAGCTGCATTGGATTTTATTTTTCCAAGCTGCCGTCAAGCCCGTCCATTCGATCGGCCGACAGATGACAGATCTAGCGTGGCAAAGAGATATGCTCCATCAAGATGGAATAAAATACGTGAAGGTGACGAAAAGAAGCAAGATGAAGTCGAAGCGGTGGATGCTATTTCGATGTGGGCACGTGCTTCACAGCAGCTTTTTGCTTTACAAAGTGATACGCTACTCTATCGCAATAGTGTATTGAGACCTTTTCTTGGTGCTGACGATATCGCAGATGCTGGAGCTATGACAGTAGATCAAGTCGATGATTCACTACAAAAAGACGGTGGAGAGAATGGACATGATGATGTATCAGAGGCTAAAATCATTTTGACAGAGTCATGATTGAATACTTGGTTGATATCAACAGCACAAAATTGCAATAATGGAACTTAGTATGGAAGCGAATTCGCAAAGGATCTCTGTATAATAGCGTGGTAAAGTGCACCAAATAGCTAGTGTGCTCGCAATAACAAGCGTTAATTGGACTTGAGAGAGTCTGTTTTTGGAAAAAAGTAACATTCTCTTTCGAGTTGGATAATGGTGGACATAAAAGACTTATTGCGTCTGATAATCTAGACTGCACAGATGCTTACTGCATTTATCTTTAAGCTACTGGTGCTAGCTCAAGGCTTGCGACGTTTTCAATATTCTTTGACTCGTCTAATGCCAACTTCGTTTTTGTCGTAAGTCCTGCAAATAGATCGTGAGACGAGTCGATCGCTGTTTGCTCCAACGGATCGATTTTGTCGATTTCTACAGCTTTTGAGCGTCTCGGTGATACTTTAGCGTCGCTGGTTGTTCCACTCACTTGTAAATTGTCGCTATGATGGCGTTCAATTTCAGGCATTCGCGGCTTTAGCCGATAAACGTTGTTTTTGTAACACTCATCTTTCTCCTCTTTACCCCATGTTCTACCAATTTCTTGCAATGTTTTCCTTTTTGGATTCTGGTGCTGACTCCATCGTGATACCAAACCCGACTCGCCGTCCTTGAACGTCTTTTTATCGATATCAGCAGCTCGCCTGTTTTCGTTCATCTTGTCAACAATGTACCGACCATTACTACAAAGGTCTTGCAAGTCTGCAAGCTCCAAAGGTGCTTTCTTCAATTCATTCTCGAGCTTCAAATCAACAGCACCCACTAACTTATCCATTACTGCCATAGAACATGTATCCATGTCTTTCATCCACAAATTAGTTGCTACTTCTTCACAGAATAACTCTTCAAATACTAAAAACGCGAGCGAAAAGAAGTGAAAGAATTCAGTCTCGTGCTTTATAAGCTGCCAATAGAGCGTGCATGTAACAGGAAATGGACCAGGGTTACCTACTGTGTCCATCAAGTGTAACCTCAGACTTAAAATGCGTACAACAGCTATCGCTGCCTTAACAAAGTGATAGCCACCACGACCTCGTCGCATCATTGCCGACTCAGCTGGGTACGTTTCAACAAAAAAGACAAGACAACGAAGTCCAAGTTCTCCTGTTGGATTCAGATCAATTGCTGGATTAGATGCTGAAAAACCAGCCTCTTTCCACAAGTCACTGACCAGCACAAAACCTGGCATTTGATACTTGCGACGAAAGATTGCGGTCCAATATTGCTGTAACAATTGCAGATGCTGACAAATAGAATTAAAGCTATTGAGATGAGCTTTTCGAGCGAAAGAAATTGTGACGTACCTCTGGAGATGCTACAAGGCGTTGAAATAAAGCACGCTGTATTTTAAATAGCACAAGCATTTCATTATCATTAGGTCGACGCCCTCGCTCGGCCGCACTTAGCTGTCGTCCAGATGCATTCCCCATGTACAAGAGATTTTGATTTATGAAGATTCAAGATCCGTCGCTTGATTGATATGCGTCTTTTCAAGTCAGAATAGTATCATTGATCAAAAGTATCAAAGTATGACTTTGCAGCTCGAAGTTACTGATATTTCTGTTTTATCATTGATGCTGCTTAATAATGTATTGAAGTGTTAAATATGTGCCAAACATAAGGTAGAAAACATAATTTTATTGCCAATGATAACGACGATATAAAGAGTGTGAGATGTCGCTCTATTGAAAGTGATTACTAATTGACTAATGAGGTTCATCCACTGGATACCCACGTACTTTTTGGATCTTAAGCTCAAAGTAAAGTGTCACACTTTCTTATCGAATGCTCGACAAACGTTTACGAATCTTGTTTTAGTGTCGCAATTATGGTCATTTTCACATATTGTCTTTTTTCTGTAGTATTTCGTTGTTTCTTCAAGATTAGCTAGTAACGTAATCAGCAATGTTGCAGTCGACGAATCCACAAATTTCTCCATTAGTTATAAGAAATGTTGTTAACTTGATTTGAACCGGTAATTTGTAAGTCAAAATCGGTTTCTCGAGCTGGTTCTCACGACTTCATTTCCTTGCGTACTTCGATTGTAACCTCCCCATGTGGTGACCAGACTAACATATGGTTTGGGTTACACAAGTTCAAATGGAAAGGTGCAAAATGAGAGTACATCAAATATGAGCAATCTTTTTACATCAAATAGTACTTTGAACCAACAATTTACGATTGTAGTCCTGGTTTTTACGAAACTGGTCTTCATTGGGTTACGCCATTTTTGCACATCTCTTGATTACTACACCCAACTGTCCTATTCTAAGAGTCCCCTCCCTCCCAGACAAAGTGAGAGACCCAGTTTCGCAATCAAAGTCTAAAAATCAGTCGTTGGAATTCCTGGAACTCCCATGGACAAACGTGACGCTGAACCACCGACTTCGCTACAGGCGCAGTACCATCGTCTACATCCATCACCTAGTAGCGCAACAGACACTTCGACTGAACGTACGAGCTTTAATCCATCCAAGTATTTTCATCGGAATCAAACGGTTGAGGTGCTTTCGCGTCAACCAGGACGTTCCTCAGACTTGCATATTGAACGACCTCATTCGGAGCTATTTCGTACACTTACATCAAGTCAATTACTTTCTATTCGTCAGCAACTTCTTGATGACAATGCAAGGAATATACCCACACATGGTGAGGTACTTACCCGTCAAGGTACAGCAAGTTCGTTTGTAGCAGCCGGAAATGATGGATATTTTCGTCGTTTTCAACGTAATTTACCTCGTTCATTGCGTTTTCGACAAAATACACGCTCAACAACTCGTTATATTGATCCTGCTAATGCCACGTCATTACGATCGCGTGTTAGAGCACGAAGAGAAGAGGAACAAGCTCGAAACGAGCGATTAGTGGATCAAGGCTCTCCACTTCCAAGTCCACGTGAGTTAACCGATTTTGAAAAAGAAATGGCAAATATTCAAGCGAACTCACATCCTCTAAAGACTGGAATAGCTTCAACACCTAAGAACAATCACAAATTACTCGATCGAATGAGTAGTTTAATGTCAACTGATTCACAAGGAATGCCGTCAGGATCTCAGAAACGGTACAAGATCATTAAACTTAATGATGGAAGCAATGCACCAAAGCGCGAAGTATCAGAAGACGATGAAAATGAACATGAAGAAGATGGAGAAGAGTTTTTTGTTTCAAATGAAGTGACGACATCTCAATATACATGGTGGAGTTTTGTTCCTGTGTTTCTCTACTTGACGTTTCAAAAAACAGCGAATTTATATTTTTTACTCATTGGAATCTTTCAAATTATTCCATCCATGTCACCAACGAATGGAGTTCCACTTCAATTTATGCCTTTAGCAATTGTGATCATTATTGACGCCATCTTTGCTGGTTATGAAGATCATAAACGACACAAAGCTGATGATCTTGCTAATTCAGCTAAAACGCGTGTATTTAATCGTCAATTATGTGAATTTGAACAAGTTGAGTGGCGAGAACTGAAAGTTGGTGACTTTATTAAAGTCGCGAATCATGAAATTCTTCCTGCTGATATTATGATTCTTGCTGTCATTCCAGCTGAAGGATCACGTTCAGGTGGAAATATGGGCGTTTGTTATGTCGAGACGAAAAATCTGGATGGGGAGACAAATCTTAAGTTGCGCGAAGCACCGTCATTGACACGAAATATGTTTATGAATGAGAATGAAGCGGGGTACATTCTTCAGGGGTACGTTGAAAGTGAACTTCCAAATGGTGATATTAATACGTACTCGGGTACATTATACGTTGACGAGAACCCAAATGGTGAAGGTGTACCACTTACATTAAAGAATATGCTACTTCGGGGTAGTAAATTACGTAATACCAGTTTTGTGTATGGTATGGTGGTAAATACTGGTATTGATACGAAAATCATGATGAGTTCTGGAGATGAATTTCCAGTAAAAATTTCTTCAATTGATGAAATGACAAATCGTCAAGTGATTGTTGTGGTTGTGATTTTGATTCTTATGTCATTAATTGGAGCAATTGGTGATCGTATTTGGATGGAGGATTTAATTCTGCCATTGTATCTTCATTTAGAAGATTATGACGATAGTTTAATCGAGACATTTGTTTATTTCTTTACAACATTAGCATCGATGGTTCCAATTACATTATATGTTTCAATTACGCTTGTTAAAGCATTACAAGGATATTTTATGGAAGTTGATCTTGAGATGTATGATAAAGAAAGTGGAACACCCATGAAAGTTCGAAATATGCAATTAAATGAACAATTGGGAGAGATTTCGCACATTTTTTCGGATAAAACAGGAACGTTAACATGTAATAAGATGGAATTTCGTAAATGTAGCATTGGAGGTCGAAGTTATGGAAAAGGGACAACGGCTATTGGTCTTGCTGCTCGTATGCGAAAGGATTTTCAAGGTGATCGAACTATTGATGACGAGTTGGAAGAAGAAAATGTTGATGAAATTCAACCACCAAATGTCAATTTTCGAGATCAAAGTTTATGGGTTGATCTTGAAAATAAAAAACATGGTCAAAGTCACAAGATTGAAGAATTTATGACACTTCTTGCTTTATGTCATGGTGTGATGCTCGAACGTGTAGAACCAACGGATGATGATGTTAGTCCGTCTGGTGTCTACTCTGCGTCATCTCCAGATGAATTAGCACTTGTATGTGGTGCGAAATACTTTGGATATGAATTTATTGATCGTGAACCTGGTAGTGTTTCAATTAAAAAACCGGATGGAATTGTGGATCAGTATGATATTCTTGAAGTGTTTGAATTTGATTCGAATCGAAAACGGATGTCTGTTGTAGTTCAACGACGTCAACGAGATGATGAACTTCGTCATATGTCGGAAAGTATGGAAGATGATGTGTTACTTTTAACGAAAGGAGCTGATAGTATGTTGTTTCCTCGTCTTGCTCCAATGTCGACAAACAATGTTGCGATTCGACAAAGTACTGAAAAACATCTTGAAACATTTGCACAAGATGGACTTCGTACACTTGTTGTATGTTCTAAACGAATGCGACCACAAGTATGGGAAGATTTTCATATTCAATATCGTCAAGTTTGTGCAAATTTAAGTGAAGTAGAAGCTAAATCACGTGGTGAACCAAATCGTATTGATACTTTAGAAGATCAAATGGAATCGGAATTGGAATTATTAGGTGCAACTGCTATTGAAGATCGATTACAAGATGGTGTACCAGAAGCAATGGAAGCACTTGCAAAAGCTGGTATTTCGATTTGGGTACTTACTGGAGATATGGAAGAGACTGCTATTAACATTGGATATGCATGTCGATTACTTCATAATGATATGGAACGTCATGTGATCAATGCTGGAAAATATCGTACAAAAGGATCTATTTTACGAAAACTTGACAAGATCTTTCATTCGATATATGATGCATCTGAGAATATTTCCAATGTTTCAACTATTGCACCATCAGCTTTGTCTTCATCATCTCAACAAGTGGAACATGCTTTAGTTATTGATGGTGCATCATTAACTAAAATTTTAGAAGATTCTTTACATAATCTTCATCTTTTACGTGTTTCACTTCTTTGTAAAGTTGTTATTGCTTGTCGTGTCTCTCCACAACAAAAAGCACAACTTGTGGAATTGGTGAAATTAAATGTTCCAGAATCACATACACTTTCAATTGGTGATGGAGCTAATGATGTACCAATGATTCAAAGTGCTCATATTGGTGTTGGAATTAGTGGACAAGAAGGTTTACAAGCAGTAAATAGTTCCGATTATGCATTGGCACAATTTCGATTCTTACGTCAATTGATTTTGGTTCATGGACGATGGAATTATAATCGAATTGCTGCACTTGTGGTCTATACTTTCTATAAAAATATTGTTTACAATGTCTCCATGTTTTGGTATACTTTGTGGCCTACAGCATATTCTGGTACTATGATTTATTCAGCATTGATCCAACAAGTGTTTAATCTCATTTTTACTGCTTTACCTATTGTCATTCTTTCAGCATATGATCAAGATGTTCCAAAGAAAACAGTGTTGAAATTTCCAGCTTTATATCATCCACAAGTACGTCAAAGTAGTTACTTTTCCTATCAAATGTTTTGGAAATGGATTTTTCTTGGAATTCTTGATTCTCTTGGAGTTTATTATGCGATTTTAGCTGCTGGATGGAATATTGAACGTGGTGGGAATTCAATTGAGTATCTTTCATTAGGTACATTGGGATGGACAATTCTTTGTCTTGTTGTAAATGCTCGATTTTGTTTATTAGTAAATTCATGGGAAATCTTAGAATTTTCAAGTATGGCGATAACAATCTTTTCGATTTATTCAATACAATATGTTGTTGATATTATTGATTGGTCATATGATACCGATTCATTACCATGGCAATTTGGTCGTGTACAATTTTGGCTTGGTCAAATTATTGCAATTGTTGCAATTTTATTGAAAGATTTCTTGTATGAAGGTATTCGACGTCGCTTTAGACCAGAATATATTGATTTGGTTAAAGAAACACTTGATTCTCCAACATCAATCGCACATGATGAATTAGCTGAATTGAAACCACCTCAAGTAAATTATTTGAATCCTGAATTGGCTCAAATGATTGATTATCAAGATCGTCGGGTTCATGAAACTAATTCCGATCCATCTACAATTCCTGGAAGATCGAAACATTACACTGGATTTGCCTTTGATCAACCTGCGAATCTTGTGAATCGAATTTTAATGGGTACAAACAATAATGGTCGAAAAAACAATCAACAGGACATTCGACAAACAATTTTAAATTCCGATGATCCGATTTTCTTTGAAAATCAACGGTATCAACCATTTTGTGGTTATGGTAGTTCTTTTCCAGGTTATTTACTTCCAACAGATCGTAAACGTTGGAGTGATCGATCTGGTAAATTAAGTGCTCAAACTATTCCTTTAGCTGGTCTCGAACTCAATCTTAATGTACCAGGATGTGATGCTGATGGATGGGTGTATGAAAATGATTTCGCTTTCTTTCCATCAGCACCTTCAAATGAGAATGAAGAAGATGATGAAGAAGATCAAGAACCTCGAATTAGCGAAGCACGAAGCAGTATTAGTGCTTTTCGAGCATCAAGAAAGAAGAATAAAAAGAAAAAAAGTAAAAAACCACGACCACACCATGGACTTGTACGTCGTCGCGAATGGATACTCTCGGAAGAGTACAAGACTCAAGAAGCTGCTCGAAAAGAAGAGGAAACACGTCGTCTTCGAGAGTCGAATCTTAGCATACATTCGGGTGATGGAGATGAAAATCATCTTCGACACTCGACACAATCGTCGACATGATGAAACATGTATAGGAACTTAACAATTACGTCTTTTATAAGGGAGATAACATTGGATTTTGCTGTGTTCTGAGAACATGTAAGCTTAGTTTAAATGTTTGTAGCTATAAAGTCTCAAAGCTTAATTAACATGTTGAAGAGATTCTAAGGTATTGGAAGACTGATACTTGCAGAAAAAAAGAAATGATACAAGGAGCTATAGATCAACCTCAACAGAGAATTTCAAGTCACTGCTTAAGAAGCACGTTGGTCCGATTGCTGTACCTTCAATTTAAGGTTTGATCGACTAGCTTAAAGAGTCAAACAGATAGTTGTAAGTAGAGTCACAAGACTTAGTAATTGAAAATAAACAAAGTAGCATTGAAAAAAAAGCAAAGTTTTGAGCATGGATAGATCAACACTCGACAAACTTTTGAAATGGCTCCTTATCAGCCAACTTGGAGTCATTAGCGATAGCGTTGAGTACGATGGCCAATTGCGTCTTTCGTTCTTGAATCAAATCCGGATTGTGTTTGCCGCGTAATTTGGCGCCTAAACCTGAACCAGGCAAAGCTGGAAGGTTCTTAGGACTTCCTAGCGCCACGATCAACGTTTTAAAGTCACTAAAGCGCTTTTTGAAGCTTGTCTCACTTTCGACGACGTAGAAAACGACACCATTCTCGTTAATCTCGTGATCCGTGATTTTGTATTGATCTTTCAAAGATTCTGAAGTCTCTGGCTTGACCTCCGTCTTGATCTCTTCAGCCGGTGTCTCAATCTTTTCAGCTGGTATCTCAACCACTTCAGCTGGTGTTTCAATCTCTTCAGCTTGTAATTTCTCAACCTTGGATTCGTCGGCAGGAATAGGTTTCGACTCAGCAGAGACGTCTGGTGGATTCGTAGTCGTCACATCTTCAGTTTTGGATTGTACACAGCCCATAGCGATAGTTGATTGGAAAGAGAATTTGTCAAAGTGAAGACTTGAGTTGATTGGAGTGAGATTAATAGTGAAGATTGAGATGATTCGATGAAAGTTGGGAGAGATGAAAGGACAATTACAACAGCTGGAGAATGGGACGAGTGTCTTTACATGCTCATGTTGTTACTAACGAGATAAAGAGACTTATTCTTGTAGATTTCAACAATGTGAAAGGAAATGTTTATCGATGATCAGACTGAATAGAAAAATCTTGAAAGAGATTCAAAACCACTCTATCTTACAGAACAAGATCTTGTTCACAATATTCTTTCTGAAATGAATATACAGTCGAGAGAACATGAATCTTTCAAAACATGCGTTGGACATTGTTTATCAGTCTTTCCGACATATAGCATTCTACTTGAAGTGTAAAGAAAAAGCCAATTTATTTCATATTGTTACAATATATTGGTGATGACCATCTTATCTTACAGCTGCTATTTAATCAAAATATCTTGTTCCATGTGGAATTTTCGAAAAGTGTGTGTTTCAATATGCTCAAAAACTCTTAAAAAGAATGCAACAACTAATCCCTGAAATTACGCCTAATTTCTACTTTGAAATCTCAAAATCTAGAGTTCAAACGCTGAATGAAGCTTCAATAGTGTACGCAATTCGTAATGTGCGACACTAGCACTTGGACGATCACTAGCGTGAAAACTTAAACATCTTTCAGCTAATTCTCGAATATCTTCAGGACATTTTGTTCCCAAATCTGGTTTTTCTTCACTTGTAACTTTCAATACAATCAAAGCATTTGTCACTCCATCAAATGGTTTAATACACGTTGCAAGTTCAGATAAAATCACTCCAAAGGAGTAAATATCTGCCATTTCAGTGTATCGTTCACCACGTAAAACTTCAGGTGCAATCCAAGCCATTGTTCCAATTCCTGCTGTCATTGTAGCATCAACTTGCCATTCACGACTTATTCCAAAATCACTTAATTTTGCTTCATATGATGAACTTAAAAGTACATTCTTTGACTTGAGATCACGATGGATAATTGGAGATGGAAATGAATGTAAGTAAACAATTGCTTCTAAAACATCTAAAGCAATAGAAGCTTTAGCTGGTAAGACAGAAGAATTTTGATACCAATCAAATTCTTTTGGATATAATTCTTGACGTTCATGTTGTTGTTTTAATAACATATCGAGATCTCCATTTGGCATATATTCCATCAAGACAGCCATATCTGATAACATATTCCAACTTACTCCAATAAAACGTACAATCTTGGAATGAGATAATGATGAAATGAGTTTAATCTCTTCAATAAATGCACGAAGATTTCGATCATCAGCAGCTTTTTCGGGTAAAATCTTTTTCACAACAATTGAACGATTTTGATATGATGCAAGATAAACAATTCCATATCCACCTTTTGCAATTGATCGTTCAAGATGAACTTCACTTGCAGGTACACGATATTTAATTAAAGCTGATTCCATTGCTGTACCTCCCATCATCGTCATTTTACCATTAAAAACTGAATGAAATGAATTCGAATCTTGGATTTCATGATTATGATGTTGTCCAGGTGGTGATGCTGTATCCAAGATCGTATTATTGAAAAAGTTATTACCATCTAATCGAATGGAACTTTCCTTGCTTTGTCGTACACGATATGATCGATATGCAAATGCTGCAAGTGCTGCAGCTAAGACCACAGCAAGACAAATCACAACAATTAAAACTGTTGAACTACCATTACTACTTGGAACAGGAGCTGTGACAGTACTTTTGGATAATGCATCACCATATGTACTTTCAAATAATTCATCTGAAATAACACAAATACTTGATCCCGAAACAGCTACAAGTTCAGCACCAGACGTTGAACAAGTTGTTTGAACGACATTTGCAACAAGAAGATCCAAATCTTTCATTGTTGAATAATCCGAACGTGAAATTTCAAAACTTGTAATTTCATGTGTTCCAAGATCCAATTTTGTTAAAGCCATTGGAAAAGATACACCACGAATCAATTTAATTGGATTTCCTGAGAAATTGAGAGAAGTGATACTTGATGGAAATGAATAAGCAGTTAATTGTGTAATTTCGTTGTTTGTTGCAGTGATTTGAACGACTGTAGATGGAAGACCAGTTGGTAATGATGTGATTAAGTTGAATGAAAAGTCTCTAAAAGATATAGAACGAGATTAATGAGAACTTTGTTTTAAAAAGGAGAAAGAATTAAATGTACGTACATGTAATGTAAATTCGTTGGAAATCGAACTCCATCCAAAGTTGATAAACCAGATTGAACAAGAGATAAGTACTCGATTGAATCAGGAAACGTAGCACCTTCTAATGTTGCCATTTCAAGATTGTGAATATACAAAAGCGTTAATGATGATGGAAATGTGACGTCTGTTACAGATGTAATGGGATTTCCACCAAGAAATAATTGAGTCATTGTATCTGGTAATGCCATGCCATCGAAGGATGTGATGGAATTCCAACTAACATCCAAATACATGAGAGACTCAGGAACTTCCAAATCTTTGAAACTTGTGAGTTTGTTTGATGTTAATGTCCTGCAATCAATAAATTATTGTGTTAGTATATTGTATTGAAAGAATGTCAATAGAATTTGATCGTACAATTTACTTAAAGTCGTTAAGTTCGCGACGGCCACAGACGAAATATTGTTCAATGATAAGTCACTACATGACATTATTGGTTAGTCAAATGAGCACATGATCAAATACAATAATATTGTAAGTCATACATTGTGGGTATGTTCGGAGCACTCAGGACTTTTGTAATTCCCATCGTGCTAGCCGTAAGTTCCTCCTTTTGTACGTCTATCAAGTCATGAGTACAATCGGCTTCAATAACAATAGCCATACTGTCATCCCCACTAGCCATCAGTACAATTTCTCCATCAGTTGAACAAGTAGCATGTATCGATGAAGTGAGCAATAACACAATAATTGCACGAAGGAGTCCGTCCATCGTATGTAAACGACTGTAATGATAAACAGAGAGACGAACAAAAGACAATTGGACACACGAAGAAGCAAAGAAATATTCTCTGACGATTGTAAACTTGATCAATACGTCGGGAAAGTTGTAAAAGATGTTTGTGGAGAGGAGAGGACCGTGCTCGATTTCTGGCGGATGGAAATTGTGGAATAGAATCGAGTCAGACCAGAATTGCGATTGGAGAAGAAAAAGGCGATGAACCCTTTATACTGCAAAAGTATTGACTTTCATAGTACTGACATAAAAACAAGCCAGTGTCTTTAGCGTTTGTTTACTCTCTATATTGTGACGAGGTTGAATATTTCTTTTCGAGACTGTAAAATTAAAAGTACCTGTATCTTTATATACGTTGATTGATTCAACGACAGTGAGTGCGCAAGACTAGTAGAAAGGACGTGAAGTTGTAGTAATGGTAAGTTGATACGCTTTTCTACTAATCATTAGTGCTCGATGGGTCGGAGGAACAGAAAGTGAACAAATTCTATTGTGCGGAAAAGATGACCAAGGAAAACTGTAGAAATGAATATTAGGTTTGAAAAATAATTGATGTTGTCTATTCAATAATTGTTGCTTTTCATGTAGTTATGGATAGACATTCGAGGTAACGTCTCAGAAGAGCAATAGTCGATGTGTTTGATGTGATTTTGTGCTTTTGATGAGGATTTGAAAGAAGTACGTGAAGTTTTATTGTTTTATATTAATTAACAATACAAGGTTTTTGCAAAAAAACAGGTGATTTAATATACGTTTTTCGGGGATTACAATAAAGGATCAATACCGGTATCGTCGTGCATCTGTACTGTACGACTCTCAACCTCTGTACAAGAATCTACGTTTGGACTATTCTCAGATATGACACAAGTCGTTGAAACTGTACGACGAACGTCATGAGTATCGTCCATTTTCTTCTTTCGACGACTACGCTGCATTTTTGATCCTTTTATCTGAAAATCATGACCAAATGACGATGTAGGTTTCCCAACATAATCAGCTTTATGTATACGCTGCCAACAACCGGTTTCCGGCTCATTTAAACTTCCATTCGTACCATTTTGCTTCTTTACTTCAAAGTCACGATAATCAACTACAACTTGAATAATTCCAGCCAATCCCGACTCAACATAACGCTGAGCAGTCGACGTACTATAATCACATGCTGGTGAGCTATTGACTTCAATGAGCCAAGGATTCAAGTTCGCATCTAACATAAAATCGTAACCATATAACTCACAAGTGTTACTACGATGTTGTACAAGATCCTGTACGCACTGTAAGGACTGTACGATAATCTCTTTCATGCGTGGATGAATCTGTGCGTCCCA
This sequence comes from Plasmopara halstedii, assembly GCF_900000015.1. NCBI lineage: Eukaryota > Oomycota > Peronosporomycetes > Peronosporales > Peronosporaceae > Plasmopara > Plasmopara halstedii. The sequence goes on along the minus strand of NW_020187589.1, from coordinate 673,966 downwards.
AATAGTTGGTTTACCCATTTTTAATGATAAAAACTGTTTAAAATCATCAGAATGCCACATATTTCCTTCAACTTGCATTTTTCCATCATCCGTTGCATACACATGATGAAAATTCTGACTATACTTTTGTATAGAATTATTTGTCAAATGTACATACTGATCAGTCAGATCGTCCATTGAATATTCTTCTGACGAAAAGCGTAGGTAAGAATCAATATGACACCAAATAGTAAGAGGATCCCATTCTGTCACAAGTACCCATTGTCGAATATCAAATTTTCGTTTAAAAATTAAAAGTGGATTTTCAATATATTTTTGAGCAATCCATTGACATTCTTTGTGATTTTCAACATCCACATATTCAAATAAGTGATTCAAATCATTAAATACACGAATTCCACGGCCTCGAGACATACCAGCAGGTTTAACAATCCATGCATTTTCACTCATGTTTGTAGTAGTAAGAGAATGAGATACAGAATGTAGAAATTCTGTTCCACCATTCAAATGAAATTGTGGACATAATTTCTCAAGTTCTTGAAGAATTTGAAAGATTTGATCAAATGTTTCAATACTTACGGGAGAAACACGAGGAAGAAGATTTTCAAGACGCGCTTTTTCTTGATTAAATGCATCAATATGCAGTTTTTCAACAAATCGTTTGAGTTTCTTTTCCTCGTTTGAACGAATTGTCGAAATTTTCAACTTGGAATCAAAGGAATTTTCTTCTTCAAACACTTTCTTTTTGTAAACTAATGAAGCTCGTAAATGACCGACTTCATTCAATGAACATGTTGATAAAACTTCCCATTGTAAATCTGTTACAAGTATATCAAATCCAATGGATAAAGGATTATCCACACTTTCTTCCAACTCATCAACTTTTTGAACGGTTTGACTTTCTGGACATTTACTTTTAATCTTTTTTCGAGCTATATCAAGAATAACATCCAAAACTGCTTCATTAACTATCATTCTTTCCTTGTCAAAGTTCGGACTTTTCTCTTCTATTCCTTGTCTTGCAATGATTTTCAAAAGTCTTTCAGCAACACCATAACGAAAGTCTTGAATAAATTTCTCCATATCATTCCCATCATTTAAATCATATGCACGTGGAAACATTTCATCAATATCAACACTTTGGTGCCATATAGCATTACGAAGATTCAAAATCAATCCAACTTTTGTTGTAATAGCTGCATTTTGAGCAAAATGATTGACATATTGATGTTTCTCAAGCTTCCCTGTTCGCAAATCGTCACTTTTTAAAGTCCATTTCAAATCAAAATATGGTGATGTTCGATCAGGATTGTAAAACCATCCACGTTTTTCTAATTCTTCTCGAATGACTGGATACCATCCTGTGATTGAAAAGACTTTTTGATCCAACGCAACTCCATGACGTTTTTTCCAAGATAAGAAATCACGAGCTTCCGGTATAATTTCAGTATCACGATCTTTTAATTTACTTAATCGAGCAACCATTGCATCGACATCAATACTTGGCTTGACTTCGTTTAGACTTTCGACTACTGCAGCCTCAGCTTCTTCTTTTGCTCTCAATTGTGCTAATGTTTCAGCAGCTTCTTGCAATCGTTGCTGTGCTTCTTTTTGAATCTTTTGTTTGCGCTTTTCATTCAATAAACGAACATCTTCAACTTCTTTTTCTTTTTGTTTGCGCTGATCAATAAGTTTTTGAAGATGTTGCTGGTGTTTTCGATATAAAGCAATTCGTTGTTCTTTTGCTTTCTGTTTCTCTTCGTTTGGTTTCATACTTTTAATTCTTTCGAAAGCTGCTTCGATTATTAACGAAATGACATGTCCGACATCTTCAAAAGCATGATATTCTTTGTATACTTGATCATTATCTTTCATCTTATGTAACACCGTTTGCGTCACTTTTTTCAATGTACGTTGAAGACGTTTTCGTTCAAGTTCTTGAGTTTTTAACTCTTGTTGTTGTTTTGCTTGAATCTGTACAAGAAATGCTTGTTGTTTCTTTAACAATCGTTTTTGACGTCTTGCTTTTAACTTTCGTTCTTCTTCGTCATCTTCTTGTGGTTCATTTGAACTAATTGATTCAATACTTGGACCATCAACTTCATTGCAAGTTACAATTTGTTTCTCTCGACTTTTTGCTTTCTCTAATAAAGTGCGTGTGATCCTTTCATGACGTTTCTTCTTGCATCTTTCTTCTCGCTTGATCTTTTCTTTTTCTTTTCGCTTCTTTTCTTCCAATTCTTGAATAAAAACACGATGTTTATCTTTCTTGTGTGCTGAAGTTAATAAAGAACGAGATGATGACATTGATGTTAGATTAGAATTCGTTTGGTCTACTTCGTTTTGTTCTTCTTGATTGCATGGAAGTTTAATCAACATTGGAAGCTTGATCTCCTTCGAACTTGATGGTTTTAAAGACTTAAGAAGCTCATGAGGTTGCTTTAAACGACTTTGTTTAAGAGTTGAATACGATGTCGTTGTTTTATCTGTTAAAGAAGGCAACATTCTTCACAAAGAACACACTTGTAGTCGTGGAAAGATGAAAAGACTCATAATGCCGTTAAATGGGAAAATGAAAGACATTCCTATTTTTATCAAAAGAGATGAAAGATTTACTAGAATCTAATGCACCAAGTTATTCAGTATAAGCATCAACATGAACTCCAGCAATGGCACGACCCGATGGATCTGCAGCATTTTTAAATGCAGCATCCCATTCAATAGCTGCTGGCGTACTGCATGCAATACTTGGACCACCTGGTACAGTTTGAGCTGCTACTTCACGATGGAAATGATGTTGGAAGATACTACGGTACCAATATGCTTCCTTTGATTGTGGTGTATTGTATGGAAAGAGACGTTCAGCATGTTTCATTTGACGTTCCGAAACTGTCTTTTCAGCTAATGCTTTAAGTGAATCAATCCAACCATATCCCACTCCATCCGAGAATTGTTCTTTTTGACGCCATAGAATGTTTTCAGGCAAATACGGATGTTCCTTGTCATCAAATGCTTTGCGAATGATATACTTTTCAAACTTTTGAGCTTGAGTATTGATCATCTTTTCACGCGTATCAATATTCATAGCCAAGTCGAGGAAATCCGAATCTAGGAATGGGACACGAGCTTCTAAACCCCATGCACTTGTTGATTTATTCGCACGTAGACAATCATATTGATGTAATGATTGAAGTTTCGCCACAGTTTCTTTGTGAAAAGCCTCAGCATTTGGTGCTTTATGAAAGTACAAATATCCACCAAAGACTTCATCAGCACCTTCACCAGACAGAACCATTTTAATTCCCATTGCTTTAATCTTTCGTGACATGAGAAACATTGGAGTTGATGCACGGATTGTAGTAACATCGTACGTCTCTAAATGTTTAATCACCTCAGAAACAGCATCTAAACCTTCTTGAATCGTATACGTGTACGAGTGATGAACTGTACCAAGAAATTGTGCTACTTCTTGTGCAGCTTTAAGATCAGGAGAGTTCTCAAGACCAATTGTAAATGAATGAATCTTATTGATCCATTCACCTCCTTGAGCTACAAGTTTTTGTTTCTCTCGAACAGCAATAGATGCTACAAGTGATGAATCTAAACCACCTGAAAGTAAGACACCCCATGGAACATCGGACATCATACGACGCTTTACTGCACTTTCAAATGCTTCACGAAGTGCCATAAGATCCAAAGGAGTTTGACCAAGATGGTCAGGAGCGTACCAATTAGGTTTGTACCATGGTGTACATGTCTCGGTATCACTTGTAAAGATATGACCAGGAGGAAAGACTTCAAAACGAACACATTCTTCTTCTAATGCCTTCATTTCAGACGCAAACCAGACGCTTCCATCAGCTCCATAACCATAATACAATGGTGTTATACCCATATGATCTCTAACAGCAAGAAAGAAATCTTTTTCATGATCGTAGAGCACAAAACTGAACATACCACGTAAAAGATGAACAAACTCTGGACCAAATTCAAGGTAAAGTGGAATAATAATTTCACAATCCGATTTAGTCAAGAAGTTGTACGGCGTTTTTAAACGTGTAGCCAACTCCTTGTAATTGTAAATCTCTCCATTAACTCCACACGTAATTCTTTGCTCTGGATCGTTACTAACAAGAGGCTGTGCACCCGATTCCGGGTCGATAATAGCCAAACGTTCATGTTCAATAGCAACGCCACGATCAGGGAAGACACGCACACCATTCCAGTCTGGGCCACGATGCTGAATTTTCTTGCCAGCAGATAGTGCAGTCTGACGTAGTTCTGCTTCAGGCATCATAGAGCGAAAGATGGCGACGATTCCACACATAGTAGAGAATGTGAGGCTAGGAAGGAATGGCGGGAATCAGTTTTTGACAATAAATATTGTTGGTTGATGCAATTAACTACGATCAGTAGTACGAATTACTTAATTCTTCGACTAATTATTAAAATACTCTTAAATTAGGAAAAGTGTATTTTATATGCTCTTGTATGGGTTGTAATTTATTATCTCTAGGAATGACTTATAATTAACCACAATAAACGTCATCCATTCCATTCCCATGGCTTCGTCTTCTGCGGCACTACAACAAAGTCTAGGGGAGTCCGAAGTCTTTGATCTCGTGTGTGACTATTTGCGTACACGTCAATTCTTTAAAGCTGAACGTACATTGCGTTCTGAGCGTGAGGCGACGAGTTCTCCTCGTGTTGTGTCACCTGTAGCAACGACCAATCAACAAGATGCCCAACCTTTAGAAACGCCTTCGCTAGCATCTCGACTTGAATTTATGCTGGAGCGTAGCTATGTAACACAAGTTGTATCAGGAACAGGTCAGACAGAACCTGAGAAAATCTTTGTGCCTCGTTATGAAGTCGAGACGATGCCTAAACGTGCACGTGGGAATTTGGATGGGAATGAAGCGTTAGAAATTGATGAAGTAAATCGCAATACATTGGAGGGAGAGAATGATGACGAGTATACTATGAGTACACGTCTTGTGAGTTTTGAAGCTTGTAAGGACGATCCACATGGTTCAGCCACTATGCCTATCTATCAAACATCTACCTTCGCACAGCCGTCTGGTACGACATTTGGTGCTTATGATTACACACGATCGGGTAACCCAACACGTGCAGCATTAGAGCGTCAGATGGCAGAACTTGAGAACGGACATCGTGCATTTGCCTTTACAAGTGGCATGGCTGCATTGTCTGCTGTCTCTCGTTTAGCTCATGCTGGAGATGAAATTGTTCTGTCTGATGATTCATACGGTGGAACGTATCGGTTACTAAGTAAAGTTGCTACAAAGAATGGCATTCGTATCAAGTATGTCGATCTTTCTGGTGAAAATGGTCCTAAACTTCTATTGGCAGCACTGAGTAACAAGACAAAATTGGTCATGATGGAATCTCCAACTAATCCTATGCAACGCATTTGTGATATCAAACGTCTTGCTGAGGTTACACATACAGTTGGCGCGTTACTTTCGGTTGATAATACGATGATGAGTCCCATTTTGCAAAATCCACTAAAACTTGGCGCTGATATTGTTGTCCACTCTGCTACGAAATTTATTTGTGGACATAGTGATACAATGTCTGGTATTGTCATTGCAAAAGACCCAGAGCTATGTCGTGACATTTACTTTTATCAAAATGCAGAGGGTACAGGATTAGCACCGTTTGACTGTTGGTTGTTATTGCGTGGTGTGAAGACTATGAGTTTGCGTGTTTTAGCGGCTCAAAAGAACGCAATTAAAGTCGCGAATTTCTTAAACGATCACCCGTTGATCAAGTCAGTGCATTATACTCATTTACTTCCTGAGAACTCACTTGATCGAAAGATTCATGAATCGCAAGCTCGCGGTTCTGGTTCTGTTGTGTGTTTTCGAACTGGATCGCTTGAGTTTTCACAGCATTTACTGACTGTGACAAAGTTATTTAAGATTACGGTCAGTTTTGGAAGTGTGAATTCACTTATCTCGCTTCCGGGTGCTATGTCACACGCTAGTATTCCCGAAGAAGTGCGCAAAGCACGCGAATTTCCAGAAGATTTAGTACGTTTGTCTATCGGTGTTGAGGATGCGAAAGATCTCATCAAGGATCTCTCGGAGGCGCTGCAATCGTATGTGGCTTCTCAAGATACACAGTGAGGAAGTAATGCTACGGCACTATCAAGTGGAACTCTCTGAATTCGAGTGAAGGCTGGTGACGCCTTGCTTCATTTCATGGAGTTAGCGCATTCACAGAAATGGTTTCTAGGTCTACCGTGGACTATTAAACGATAGCTCGTCGTTGCGTCTAGAATTTCTTGGATACGTTGGATAATTGAAACCGTAACATACAACAGTATGCTGCGCATTTAAGATTCACACATAATTTGCCGTTTGTACAGATGAATTCGATCATATAATCCTTTCAAGATTTTCTTCTCGTAAGAGAGATGTCATACTTTAATTGATCTCTTCTGTCTACGCTTTTAAATACCTGAAACTGTTCTCACTACAAGCCTTTGTGTTGTTTTGAAAAGTGCTTTTAAATATCAAGGACTATGCCAGGAACGCAAAGCATCAGCTTTTCCTACTCTGTCTATGAGCGACTAAATTTCAAATATTTTCTGGTCTTACACAGCCCAGGATTCAGCAACAGTAACTTCAGGACAATTCTTCACTGAGCCTTCAATAAAAAAGCTATTTTCTTCAAGTTCAAGCTTACAATTAGCTGTTTAATTTTAGTCGCCTGTGATGCCAGAGCAACGACATCCCTCCTTGCGATGTCTCGACCACAAAGTTGATTTGCGAGAAAACATCGTTTACACATGCAAGCAATTTTCACCATTTCAGATCAGGAAGGCATCGAAACAGGTTGCTTCCTTCACCGCAAAGACGTTCAAAGCGGTCAAACATCTCTTGGCGATGTTCCAGCCCACTTACGCAACTCCTTCTGGTTCTTTGGAACCGGCCAATCTACAATGGCCTTGACCTTAGAGGGATCCGCTCGAAGGCCACAACAACTGACTGGCGCGTCTCGTGGAAACCTAGCGCGTTTCAGATCAAAGAGGTCGTGCAGTCACAGAATCATTTATTTCAGTAAACGCTGTCAGCGCTTTGTAAAAATCTTTAGCTGTCAAATGCTCAGCAAGCTCCAAACACGGATAAAGCGTTTTATATAACAGTATCTTGAACACGCGAAATAACGCCAGATACGTGCCCGGTCACGCTCACCGCTTCAGCTCAATGAGCTTTTTAGACCAGTCAAAGCAAAATGCACCAAAGAACTTTTTGAACATTTCGTACACGGTTTCTCCTGTGTGTTTTCCTTCGATGGGACTGCAATAACGTAAAGGATCTGGATTTGTAAGTGATGGTCGAGCCGGATTCGTACATAAATGTATGAAGTTGATGAATCTCAGTTGACCCATCAAACGCCTTTACATCCTTGAAGGTATCCATGATATTGTGGAATAAATAGCGCATACAACTCGTACATAATTGGTGACTCCAAATTCATTACAGTGCGACAGTTTGGGGGCGAATAAAACTTCCTTTGCCATTTGCACCGTTTCAGAGTCCATTCAGAACGGTATTCTTTGGCTCACAAAGCGAAAGCTGAATCAAACTCAATTGACCTGATAATTCTCCCCACATACATACTGCTGTATTTGTTTAGTGAAGATATAAAAAGACATTTGGTTGTCTTTCAACCAGATGCAAGGGGCCCGTTGTATTCATCTTCACCGTGCAGCAGAAGTTTTCAAATTATAACTTCGACAATATCTTTCTAGGCCGTAAAAGGTAGCGCCTGCGAGTGTGGATCGACACAAGTCCCGGCCTTGTTGCCGTGCATCATGCCAATTGGTATACCAAAGAATATATCCTACTGTTAAGCGAAGGTGTGCGATATTCCTAATATTTGATGTGGTCGGTAGTTCGTGCTACTGGCGATAGTTTTCCGGTCTGAATGGTGGTCCCTTCAAGGTCCAAGATGTAGCAATTTAAAAAGTTCTCTTGACCAAAGACAAAGACAGTATAGAACGTAAAGTCGGTGACCTTAGCTTAACTTCCTCTAAGCAAAGAGCTAAGCTACAACTTCTCCTCGTATCTGGTCTCGGTTAGCAATACCAAGTCCGTATTCCGCACTTTAAGAGAATACATTATTTATTAAATATGACATCCCGCAGAAATGAAACATGACATTTATAAGCAAAATATCTAATATAGAGAGGCCTGTATCTGTTGGATCGACGCAACTGGAAGTGATCGGATAGATTCGTGATCACGCTGGTGGCATTCTTACACGGGCTGCGACAAAGTTTTAGCCCCCCAAAATGGTGCAGACCATAAGGACAAACTGCACTGGAATTCTCGATTGTTGACGCTCCATTAAGAGATTAGAAATAGAAAGTTTCAAGGGGCGGTATGCGGACAGGTATCTTTGCAAATACAATCGAAAAGTCGCAGGTATTATTCTCAATCTGATGGCTGCGATGTATCGTGTGGCTAGTGAAACCGTTCGCCATATAACACTAGAGATTGTCAAACGGGATAACATTAAGGAATAAGATTCAAGACACATGATGGCCGGTTGATTACGTTTATGGAACGCAATCTATTCACGTCATGTCTAGATGATTAATTTGGCGACTGATGAAGTCCTATTAAATCGTGCTTATAAGTACATGAGGTATATAACCAATGTCAGATCAACTTGCGCTCCATCCAACACGGTATTGATAGACGAAATTGCGGTTTGTCTGGAAAACTCCGCGTTACACAACAGCACATACAACTGCAGTGCGTCACGATCTGCGAGATTCACTGGATTTGCCTTCATTTGTATCACAGCTGCACTAGCCGTAAAAGTTGATGGCAGCAAAGTGACGCCCATGGTAATTATCAAGGGCAAATATTCGCCACTTCAGTGTAAGCATGACATACGTGATGTATATCAAAGCAAGACCTCGGTTAACAAGGACTACTAATTGAATGGACGAGTGTATATTTCTGTGCGTTGCAGGTGAGTCTCAGGGGAAAATATCAGTGTGGGGGTGTTTGTATATACAAATTTAGGGATATGTGAAGCATAAAAATTAATCCGGCTCCATTCACGTTATAGTTTTCTTCATACGTCCAAGCTGGCGACATCGGAATTTTCAATTCACCGAGAGATAACTGTCGTCGTTAATAGAGGCTTTGAAATAAATTTAACGATATTGAGCTTACTCGCGGCTGAAATCCTCCACTCCTGTAATTTGGGTCAAAACTGGTTGGCGGAATGTCTTCATAAATTGCGATAGACATCCATTCACCAAGCTGGTTTTATGACGATTTGAAGAATGGCATATTACCAGGCAAGAAAGTTATGGACCGCAACTCATTGGAACTATGGATAACAAACCTAAGTGAATGTGTTGAAAATTTGAAATACAAATCACGAAGTTATGAATATGTTCCTTGTGGATGACGAGAATTGGAGCGCTCTTTCTAATGAAGCGCCTTTTGTTTTGGTACATTGGTATATTGCTAACAATGACGGGTCGAACTTCACGTTATAGATATAAACATTGGGAATTTTGATAAGTACCGAATTATCGATTATTGTGAAGATTTCGGAAGTTTGACAAGTGGTAAAGCTGCACACAAAAAACGAAAAAGATGTGCCATCAGACATATCTATTCAGTAGATATCTAAATAGATTCAGTGTAAACGTATTTACCCGCGAAATAAAATTACAAATTGAAAGCGATATCCAGGATGCTCTCAACTCTGCTCTTGGTAGTAGCACACAAACCAACCTCAGCAGACGAAAGGTAACCAACTGAGTGAAAACTCGATTGTATATGCTGTTCTCTTCAGAAGTTATAGATAATACGACTCATTTCCTAAAACTGCAAATCTCTCGAAGAAAAGTGAGGCTCACGGTTACAAATTTTATGTAGCTGTGGGGAGTCATAAAAAACGATCATGCAGTTACGTTAGACACGCAATTGTCGAGATTAGTCGACAATTTGTGGAGGTATTGAAGATGCTAAGAGCTGATACGATATTCGTGCGGCGACTTTGGGTAAAAATGCTGGGCTCATAAGTAATGTTTGAGAAGCTGACAGCCTGATAAAATTGTCTGGTCTTGGTAGCAAAAAAAAAAATTTGGGGCACGACATCGTTTTAGGCGTGAAATGGCTGGATCTCCATAAGTCATAGGTCGACTGGAGGGCGAAAAGTTAAATGCCGTGCACATTTTACCTGATGGAGCATTGGCGATTGATAAACCCACCTATGCCAGAAAAGAAGGCTTCTGGCGCGATGGCAATTCTGCGCTAGCTCAGTGCGGGACTTGGGCTTGTCCAAAGTTGATAGCAAAGGTCCCTCGAGCAAAGCTTGACAGGCATGAGCTGCCGTAAAATGAGGTCTCACATTGAGATGAAGAAGGGCGAGTCTATGTCAGATTGTATCTATGACGGTACGGCGAAGAGAATATATAAGCTGTTGTTGCAAATGGAAGTGTAGTGTTGTATACTAATGTATATTGTGCGAGTGAGATAGAATGACATTCACTTTCCGCGGATAACCCAGCTCTCGCTTAGCGGACGCCGCGTGGAAAATTAAATTTGCAGTGCGCGAGTGCTATATATTCGATTTTGACCGTTGACCTCGCCACAATGCGCGTTCTCGAGATATACAGGTATCAGAGTTCTGACCAACTAATGTCAAATAATCAAGTGCGCCGTAACAACGCTCTTACTCACTCATTGCGCGCGAGCCTTTGCTTGTATATAGAGCGAGAGAAGGCGTTAGAAGGACGCACTAAGAGCGCCATCTAATAATAAATTTTTCTTTTTCTCAAGAACATCCTCAACGCTTGAAATAGCAGCGGTCAGACGTTGGATTCTGAGTGCTAGCAAAAAGCGTAGCGCACTCAAATTGCGCATTATATGAGAAAGCTTTGTCGTCCATCCGTCTAGTACCTATACAAACCAGCTCCAGTTAAACAGCCTTCTGAGGGGCGTCGTTTGATGCTTAAGTTTTAAAAGTATGCATCGCGATGTGGATGCTGTTTACCTGTAGTTTTTGCTGCTAATTTAATTGTTATTTGCCTTAGACAGCTGTTACAAGTATCGAACGTACAGCAAGATTTTCTTCACTCGCTAGCCTAAAGCTCGCTGCATTAGGCAACTCGGCGTGTATTTTAGAGAATAATACCCAAGGGATCGCCAAGTCACAAGCGGCAACGGCGCCAGAGCAACTCAGCCAAAGTTAAACTCAAACTTCAATGACCTTCTAGAGTCAAGCTTTTTACTTTGCCAGAATTCGGTAGCAGTCTTGGGTAAGCTTCTCAGACCACTTTGTCCTCCACAAAACAGTGGGACACCTGTTGCCTATTGAGCAGTACTGGCGGAAGGCAATCCGGCTCTCTTGGGCTAACTCAGTCATGGCAACACGTCAATACTTTCCATAAGTTTCGATGCGCGGCCGATACTGATATGGTTACTGGATACTGCCTTTGAGCAACACCATCACTTCGAGATGATTAATGCACCGCCATCCACACATAATCGTATACTTACTCTATACTAGAGGGAAGCTTAGCTTAAGGGGGTAAGTAAGACGCTGCTTTGCCTCAAACGGAGCGTTCACACCCGACTTTTTCGCGTTGAACGCAAGATGTGCACGAGTTTACTTCGGGACGTCAATGATGTAATTTTTCTTCTGCATCCACAAACGACCTGATACGATGTGAACGCTAGTTAATCATGTAGACCGCTGCATATATGAGTAGGTCAACAGTAACTGTCAAGACGTTTTACCGTAATCAATTCATGTAAGTTTTGACTGCATGTTGTTTTTGAGCTTACTGGCTTTAATTATATAATTATGCACTCGGCGCAAGACGCTCAATCTCATCACGAAAGAATTTGTGAGTTTTTGCAATTAAGTCAATGATGTGTTATTGCAGCTGCAGATTATACACGGGTTGATAATTGCAAGTCAAATTGCGTAGGCAGCTCATCACTCGCTACGACCAGACCCACTTACCGGCGATTTCAAAGGATCACTAAAATGGCCAAACCATTAATTAAAATGAGAAAGGCCTGCAGAGGCATGAACTGCGTCAAATACGGATGAGCTAACAGAGTTCAGTCCAACACCACAACATCTCTAAGCAAATGAATTGTAGAATTCTGCACACCGCGATTAATGTGTAACTGCAAATGATCTGGCCGTCTGTCTGCGTATGGTAAATGATAAACATTTTTTGATTGATGGGTTGAATAATACAAAATATTCGACATTTTGCTGCACGGCGCGGATCTGTATTCGACAAAACAGCTTCCAGCAAGACCAGTTGACAGAGATTTCTATTAAGAAAAATGGCTGTATCTGCATCTTAACGGGGTCGCTGACAGCAGCGAAATGACTTATCTCTCTCGGACTAACCACAACCCTGGTCACCAGACGCGTCCTTTATAAAACCAAAAACGATATTTAAACTGATAGACAGCCAGCACTATACCAAAACCGAAATACTAGCTAAGGAAGCCGCCGAGCACTTCTCACATATGTGCATATACATGTTTGCCCGCTCATATATGCTGGGATGCCAACACAGAGAACGACCAGTATGTCTCTTCTTATTTGAGGCAGCCACCCAGGTATTCATAAGCTTTTACGGCATCATGTTCTTGAGGTTCACCTCGATACATCACTTTACACAAGTGTCAAAAGAGTCATGGCTATATTCCAGCAAGCCTTAAAATAAGAAAGAGTTATGCAAAATGTGCAAAAAAATTACGCACTTCGGTAAAGCGGCATCTAAGTTTTTAAACTTTATACATCTCAAAGCTTTGAAAAATGCAAAACACGCTGGGTGTCACCTCACAAGTAGACGACATGACAACGATAGTTACTGGTATTTGCGACGCAAAAGTACATCAACACCACATTCGCTGAGCCCCGGCTTGGACCAAACCCCATTGTATGCTTAGCAAAAGTAAAGAAACATCCTGCCGATTCTGCGAGAGATGCGTTGACGGCTCACATGACGGATGATCAGTATAGAATCCAAATGTCTTAGAGCCAAACATGTGTACTCTGAGTCCAAAAGGATCATACTTTACTCCGTAAAACTTCTAGTCGCAAGCGAGATAGTACTACTCTGCCAATTCGAGCTGGCCACAGACGACATAGAATGGCCGATCCAAATTCGAAGAATCCAGAATGAAGGCACACATGACGGTTAACTTCGCGGCTCCAAAGGTCACCATTTGTACCATGCCCAGCACCACTCGGTATATCGCTAGAGAAATCGCTGGGAGGCCGCGCCATATCCTCATAGTTTGCAGTGAAACTACCCCGTAGTATGTCAAACAACTTCCAAATATCCCGTCTGGACAGAAGCACTGGTAATGCACATTGGCTCCGATCGTTGCGGAACTTGCTTGCAGGCCGTGCTTTCCAATGAGCATATCCAAGGGACTTTAGACCGAATCCATCCTTGATACGCTGGCAATGTGTGTTTTATAGCGGAAACACTCGAGATCTGCCTGTAAGAGTTCAATGTGTTTCGACAAATCAGACGAGGATCGAATATATCGTCAACCGCCGCAACGTGGCCTGGAAACTACGTCACTAGACGATTGAACGTTTTTGGTGCAGTACACAGCCTCTGTTTGTAACCATCCAACCAGGGTACATTGCTGGCGATACACACGAAAGAAAATGAGTCTCATGAGTAGTTGATGATAGCCATCAACAGGTGAGAAGCACATAATAAAGTACACCCGTCCATTCTACCCCGAATCACATCATTTGCAGAGATCAGCATATGCGCCTAAATTGTGGCTGCATTGAGTCAAAAATAAGCATGAACAATTTGTCACTTGTCGCTATCCTTTCCGACTGCCAAAATCAGCACCAAGTATAGCAAAGAAACACCTTCTTGTGATCTGTACGGAAGAAAGCGTCAATGAAGTTACATTGGCTTTCATTGAGGCCATTAGGCGATAATTGGTTCCGGGAACCAAGTCAATTTAATGACGCACTCACCGATCGCGAAGCAAACGAGTGGTGAGTCTCCTGTCACCACGGAGCTAATTCTCCAATGATAAAACTCGTAGAATTCTTGAGAACAAGCCTCACACTGCTTCGCACTCAATGTTCTCACGACGAAGTACCAATAATTCAGTATGGACTTATCTTACTAACTACACTATTTGTAGTTTCACTGGCTTAAAATTTATGCAAACCTCACTTCGGAGTAGCTCATAAGCATAAAAACAGCTTCTGTTGCAGATAAGGAGGAAAGAGATACATACACAGGTCACTGATTCTTGCGTGAATATTATTTTTGCTTTTGACCCGTGCTTCAGACCTTGGGCATTTCATATGGTAGTGCTGACTCAGCAGAACCATTACATCGTGAGAAGACTTAGAGAGGAGCTTTTCTACTTTCGCCTTACAGTCGCTTCTCTCTACCAGCGTGGCAAAGGATACCGGGACAAATGGTCGCTTTTACACTTCACCTATTCTGGCACCGGACATAGCTATCCGTAAAAGTTCTGCCAGGGATACTCTCGGGGAATCGCAACGCACCGTAACTCATTTCTTGATCTATCTTTAGACCGCGATTCTTGATCGCTACTGCATGTCTCATCTAGAGACTGCGGGTCACAGCTGCCTCTATATTTCAAGCTCCGCATCGGACACTTAGCAACACCCTTGCCTTTCATTTTTGAGGATCCCAAAACCTGCACGAACATCTCATAATTTTATAACCAAATCAAAAACGTTTCTGGTTATATCCAGCGGTGAGTTAATGACGCGCTTAAGCACCACAAGGAAAGCGACAAGCGCGGCATCACATGTTTTCGACTACTAGCAGACTCATAGATCGTGACATTCAAGTCGTGCAATACCTAGGATGAGCTCACCTGTCTAAATCAGGTCTAGGTCAAGTCAACGTTCCTCGCTTTCGAAGCTTTCGAGATTGACAGCAAGGTTTTGCATGAGCTGAGATGCACTCTCTTCGCAAGGCGCAAGAACGCCTTATCCACAATTGGGGTATAGTGTTCCCGCGCGAAGTCGATACTTTTGTCGTTCGTACTTGCTTAAAACTCCTGTTTCAATCAGGACTTCCCATTGAAAGAAGATGACACTAACAAGCAACGGCCGTGGGCTTTAAGTCTTAATTATTGTGTACAGAGTAGCTCCTTTAGGGCTAGATTCCACTGACCTCGACATTCATGGGATATATTACAAATTCCTTGACCACCCTGAGTCAACTGAGACTCGATCATTTTTTCTTGGCTGGCTCGTTGGACATCCCTGAATGGGCCTTCGAACCTTTTTAACGAGAAGTAATGGGGCATGCCGAACGCAGCTTATGTAATACTAGCGAGAACCACGGAGCTTCTCAGCAGCTAGAAATTGCTTTGTTTTTCTCAGTGGGGCCATGGTCCATCGCCTCTGACGCTCTTGTACATTTTCTTCCTCCTGAACTTCAACCGGCACTCACGGCACGGTACTCGACCTTCAACTGACATCATCACTCACCGTCTTCTTAAACAAACGCAAACATCGGTGCGAGATACACCTGTTCGGGATCCTTTTTATATACGATAAGTGCTATTGCCTCCAACGAGGATTTGCTGCCATCGCGACAATATAAGCTTTCGCTTTGTGGACACAGTCTACCAGCTTCCGCCTTTCTTGATGCAAGAAGTTTATAGCTCCACTGCTACGTCTTATTAAGTGGTGCAGGCACCCACGACATGTGCTGCTCTATCACTTGGCATGTCGGTAATGCCTTATAAATGTACCGCATGTTGGCGTTCATTCTCGCACGCGAACTTCTAGCTGACAGACTACCAGAGTGACGCGCTGTTGCTTTTCAAAGCTTACCCGAATTCATGGCCATTATAGCCACTTTCATACACAAAGAGTGATTCGTTTTCTCCTCTCTCAAGGAACTGGATGACCAACAGAAGCTCTTTCACGGTGAGTGTCATTCGTGGCTCTACATGGACCGTTGATGGAGGTATCTCCTGCACATACCCAAAGTTAATGAGCACCTCCAAGAGAAAACTTGTTGCTTCTGGCCGTCGGGCCGCCATTACCCTAATGCCGTCGAGGATAATCATAACTATGAGCTTATCATGCTTGTACGGCCGTCTCGAGGACAGGTAGTTGGGCAACTCGTGCTTTATTTTTAATCTAAGAGGATTGGTCGTCGAAACGACGATTAAGTGCTACCACAGCAGTTATGTCGTGCATCTTACACAGGAGAAGCGTTGACCCGTTTGATTCGCATGATTAAAGCATTTAATTTGTGTGTCGGCGCCTCGGTTCTGCTCCATCAAGGAGCAGAACCGAAATTTTGTCAAGTGATAATTCACAAAAGCAAAAAAATACTTAGTCACTTGACAAAATTTGACATAATACTTGATATACCTGATTCACTATATTAGATTATGAAAACGTAAATACCGCATGATGTGAAGCTCATCAACATCCCTTGGTAGCTCTGGGCTTTGCAAAAAAAGATATATGTGCTGACAAATACACATAACTAGATGCAAAGTACTCTTCTGTTCATAGGCGTGCTAGTGTATGATCACCTTATGGTCTGGCAAGAACAACTGTGAACCGCCTCTACAATTCCGTTAGCACATACCTTTAGTATGAAATGCTTTATCCTACGCGAACTTTCTAATAGACCATATGCATTCCGAGAATTTGGAGTGGCTGGCGCCTATGACAGAGCAAAACTTAAAGACGCTCGATAATATATGAAAAGCGTTGGCCAAATTCTCACCTAGGCGAGCTTCGGTCCTTCAACGTTTTCATGTCAGATACGGAGGCAGCTCTACACTTCGTTGCTGCTTCTCTCAGCGCATCTACCAGTTTCTTCTGGCTATGTGCATTCAATTGTTGTGTCTTTCGATTGTTTCGACCATATTGCGGGATAGTTGTTTACACTATGACGAAAGCTTTAAAATCTGTTGGTCATCGAGCTTAATTGCTGACCCTTTGTATCAGGTTTGGTAAAATTTGATGTGTAGCTTTTGCTTTCCTACTCTCAGCACATCTATCTCATGATTACACTGAATGCATTGGACAGACGCGACTGACGTTCTATGATTACTAGCGTATCAAGGGCAAGCATTCGGATGCGGAGCCAAATGACCACATCCATGCAATTAAGAAAACATATGGGAGGTCTAAAAATTTAGAAGGTTAAGATAGCACTACAATACCTATTTTGCATGTACTCGTTAGCCCTAGTAACTTGAACGAATGTCTTCTGACGTAAGTTCTTGGCAGTGAGAAAACTTAGCCTTCAATGCTGATACAGTGCTTTACTGGCTAGAGGAAGTCTGCTCATTTGCAACTGTTGTGTCTTACCTGCATATGCTGAATAGATCTAAATCGATCTGAAAGGTCTACAGAGGTACTTGATTGTTCTAAAAACGAGAGTGCGCTATTATTCTAAGTGAGTCTATATAATAGAGCCAAGTTATCATCATTTGTTTAATCAGAGCTACTAAAAATGACAGACAGTCGTGATGTCTTCAAATCTGACTTATGTTGACAGAAAAAGCAAAACGAGTTCGCGATACGACTTTCTCATACGATTACCGCGCTGATTGCGATCTTTCCTTGTTATTGTATCAAATGCATTGTTGAGACAGTTCACATAACTGCAGCAGTTGTTCAGGGTTCCATCTTAATGATGTATGCTTCGCGTTGGGATGCAGATGGTGAGAAACTCTTTTGATGAACTCTATGTATTTAATTACTGCACGTTTCCACATGTTATACACTCAAATAGTAAAATTGATGTGCTCAATCGAGCAAACTTCTGTTCTGTTTCATATGTGGCTTCATAACATGCGATGCAGAGAGTAGTGGGGATCGGTCTCATAAGGACCTCCGCATGTAATTCGATTAACATCTTTAGTGTATTATATCAAGTGATCAGACAAATTAGATGTGATACGTAGACGCTTTTTTTCTTTGAAATCTGTATGATGGGCAATGGATTGCGTTTTGCTGGCTTTAGCTTCTTTAATTCATCCGAATATTGATGTTGATAAACGGATGTTAATGTATACATAACATGACGTACTAAAGTGCACACAATCGTTCTCCTGATGCCTATCCCATTCTCATTCTCAATCTAGTTGTAAAGTGATGATTACCCAGCCAAGATTTACACGATTTCGCTTCCATCTCGTCTTGCAGATTGGTATCGCTTTACTGACTTGTTCCAGTACTACAATGAAGGCGGCACCAACACTCAATTCAACGAATTTTCACGACCAGAATATTCGAATGGTACCCGGAGGGACTTTGGTGAACACAACTAGTCAACTTAGTGAAGAGAGAGGTTTGATGTCTGAACTTACATCCATAGGGGAAAAGTTGCTGCCGGGGATTTTCACAGAGAAAAAGGTCAAAGCTGCTGAAAGTCATTTTGACAGCTACGACTTTACCCAGCGAGACTCAAATTTCTTTTTGCTCCCGAGATTCACGGAATTAGCACACACAGTTCGCAAAATGTTCAAGAATTCTGACGTGGGTTATCGGGTATTGTACACGAAGTTTGCAAGCGTATATGACGCTAGGAAGCTAGCGAAACTCATTCAAGAGTCAAAGGACAGCAGCGAGATCGCCAGAAAGTTTGAGAGCATCCAGATGGCCGAGTGAAAGGGCAAAACACCCGAAGAAGTACTTTCGCTTTTGGAACTGGACAAACCGGATATCGACTGGAACAATCCATTGTTTGATTATTTCATCACCTTCGTTTCCAGAACGAAGAGGAAGAAGAACCCGTATCATGTGTTGCTGAACACGTTGGTGCAATGAAAGAATAGTCGTCAGCTCGATTGCAAATGTATTACCACTGGAAGTTGATCAGCTACCATCAGTCGCTAGAATGATGGTGCAAACACTGAAGGAAAAGTGGTCTCACCTCAGTTCATCAGAAATTTTTACGAAAGTTTTTCCGATGAGCGATCGGAGCAACATTCTTATGTCTCCTTCTGTCAGGATATGGATTGAACTCGTCGGATTGGGTCCAAAAGGGTGGCAATCGGAGTTGCTGAAGGGGATGCTGAGATACAGAGACAGTACTCACTTAGTTGTCGGTGACATTATTGAAGCAAGTGATAGTGGTAACATCTTGAGCAATTTCGCTGATCAGGTGAAGCGGGAACTGCTTTCGCGATGGAGAGATCGTGGGCTCAGCGATGATGAAGCACTTGAATTTTGTGGCATCAGAAATCTTAAGGGAGAAAAGCTTCTCGAAAAGAGGCTTTATCTTGAAATGTGGATTGAACATATGTCCTTCAGCCATGAGTCGAATTCAGTAAAGATGTTATATTCGTTTCTGACAAAGCATTTGAATCGAGATGAACTACTTCGACTGCTTTTTATGAAAAGGAAACCCTCTAGCGCATCAGTTCGTCTTTCTCAAGTTGAAGATATGGTGATCGAAAACATAAAAGACTCCGCAAAAAGTGTTCTCGATCTTGTCACTCACAACGCCGATGACAATAACTCCGAGAAAGCGATCTCGTTTTGGTTACGATTCGTGCAAAAGAAAGACGAGGGACCAGGGTTTGTGATAGACACGGTTCTCGACATGTATGACGTAGAATCTCAAGTCATCTTGAGACAGCATATAAACAACGCCTTACAAAGATTTGGTGTACAGCTTGACGGTCGCACAAACAACGCGTTCAACAAAGTTTCGGAATGGCTTGAATATCAGGATAATTAAGCTAATGTATTAGACATCGAAATGACAAACATTACGCTCTGATTGTACATAGTCGATTTTCTAGATATTAGCTATTCCTTTATAGTGTCGGGCGAGTAATCGCCGGTGTCGCTTTAACAGCGGACCGGTCTTGGAGATGATGCTAGGATTTTCACTATTTTATCCGTTTTGACGAAACGGTTCCTGGTCCGATACCCATAGGAACCAAACAAATTTGTCTTGTACGTAATCCTATTACAAATGCAAGATTGTTCTACTCAGCTTCATTCTTTCTATAACATGTTTACTACTCGTAACTTGATGATACAATTTCATAAGCTCACATTGTAAAAATATCGAGATCTAAGTCTCCTGTTCTACAACTGCCATTTTTGCAAACTTTGATGCTTCATTAGCGACACAATGTGCACCAGAGCTGACGAATCTACGCGGAATTCTTCATAAATGAGACATTTGTTGGACATTGTCTCCTGCTCTCCAATGAACGGTGTGAGTTACACAAGATGGTGTGTTCACACAATGGTATGTCACACTTAAACAAGAAGGCTGGACTGTACATTTCAATAGGTTTTACTATACAATTAGGAGAACCTATAGGTATAAAAGTAGGCGGTTTTGCGGCAAATCAAACCGAGAAAATGCAGTTCACGTTTTGAAAGAAAGAGTTATTTAGCCTTGGGTGAAGATTGTAATTATTCTTGGAGTGGATAGCGATCCGCTACACTCGTACTGGCTCTAAGTATAGAACGAAGGCCACCGACCTTAGATCAAGCTTTCTTTAAGCGAAAGAGCCACGGCAGCCCCGCTGCACCATTAGTAATCAACTCAACCTTTAACCTCAAAAAAATATAGAGGGAGCTCCACTTTATATGTCAAGAGGTATGATGCACCGTTCATCCTCATTAGTACCAGCGTAATGTGTACAAACTCCATCATACAGCATGCCGTCAAGGTGTGAACCATATAAAATAGGCAAATTTGTGTTTGTTGGCAAAATTTAAAGTGAATATATTTTAGGCTCTTAGTCCGCTGTGCTACCTATAAGCCTGTCCAGAATGTCTAACCAAATATTCTTATGGATATCTTATTGTACCTTATATGTTTCCGTTTGCAATTCACTGGATACATCACTTGATATCTTCCTGAATACTTGGCTGGTGTACAAAACCACAGCTTGTGCGCTCCCTGGTAAAGCGGTGACCACTGGCTAATAACTGCCGGTCGAGACATATGCTCGAGGTGCTGATTGGCAACATTCCCACTCAACTCGACTTGGCGTGATGGCATGATACCTAGCTTGTAAAGAGTTTTGAACTGCACTGCGGGGATTGACTTTTGTCATCCAATTTGCTTTCTTATCCTTTGTCGGGCAGTACTGCAATATAATTTTGCCCGTTTCGGCCTTCTCGTGCACAAGTGATAGCGGATGTTAATGGGCTTGGTGCTCTTGTGATACTTGAAATTTTGGTCTGCGCAATGGAATCTTAATTGTAGTCAAAGGCCTTGACATGATCGTCGTCCATCATTTCGCCGAGATCGCACAGGAGTATATCGATTCTTGAACAGCTTCCGCAGCGCCATGTATTCTGCTTCAGTCGATGATAGCAACACGTGCCTTGTTACTTGCGTATCTCACCGATGCATCCATTGTTTATTATAAACGCGTATCCCTTGTACTCCGTCGAGTCTTTACACCCCCAGCCCAATTAACAATAGAGTAGCATAATAAATTTTCTTTAGCTCCTTTTTGAATCGTGATCCCGTGCGTCCTTGTGCCTTGAATGCACGCGCTATAGTGCTTGCCAGTGTGTAGGACATAGGACCGCCGCTAGCTGGATGAGGACTCTAACTCCAGCAGCGAGATTCGGCGAGTGCCAACCATGAAGTACATCAGGCAACCAACACGGTACCGTTGATATGGTATCATCGTGCTAGAAATCCCCTTCAAACATGGCCATGGGCAGCCTGAGTCTCCTAGTGCATAATAGTCACATAGCTCCCACTGGTAAATTGATACCAGGTTTATGCCATGGCCATATTTTTCTGTAAGAATCGTAGATAAACCACCTGGCCAAGCCGAAGGTGCCAGAAATACTCTGTGGTGTCCCCATGGCACTCCAACGAACTTGTCACATTAGCCTCGTTCACAAAGATTGGCTTCATACACAGCTTGAACAATCCTTTGCCATCTCGCACCCCAAGCTTCCAACGAGCGCTTCTGCTTTGACAAAACACCCATCCCTGGGCCAACGAAAAACAAGTTACGAGAAAGCTTTGGGGTATGCCAAACGGATGCTAACACATCCTGCTTCCTTCGACGTGATGCTGTCATCGACATACCAATATCAAGCGTTTTCACCACTTGTACCACGCCATCGTCTGCAAGATGTGCGTTGAGCAAGAAAATCGTCTTGTAGCTCTTCATGTACGCTTTCGAGTACGTCATGTGCTGTGTTGCACCTGAGACGACCAGCCACACGCAGCTCGACTTATCATTACACTCCACACTTCCAATTGAGAATAGATAGTCGCCAAAATAAGCCCTACTCTGCGCAACATTAGCACGCTGCGGTCGCATTTTTGCGAATTCGCACAGGACATTTGGCGATCCAATGCCCATGTTCGCCGCAGTGACGAGTGCTGTTGGCCTTTGCTGCACCTATCGCTCTTTACGATTCCCGTTGTCCGACGTCATAAATACTTGGCCTTGTCCGTGCGCGGCTCCTTGCCGCCGATTTGCTTATTACGCTTCAACTCTTCCTTTAATATCCGAATTGTCACGAGGTCCCAAGACAGTGGGTCGACTCGTGTACCAATGCCGTGATCAGAAATATGTATGAATCGCGAGAAGCAAAATCACCAGATCGTCCTCACTGACCGGAGCGCCTACTGCGTCGAGCTGCTTTGCTTATTCTTGTTGATCTGCTCCAGCACATCCTCACCCTCCTTTATTTTGGCCGTAAGGAAGCGACGACGAAGGAAGAGCCTGTTTGCTAGGCTCTTCTCCTCGGAGTGTCCTTCTGGCCGCGACAATGCATCATGCGCGCCACTTTCCGAATGAGCTAACAGCAGCTGTGAGTCTTCATCGCAAGATAGACGATCGCTATCGCCTTGCAATACTTGCGCTTGATGTTACCTGATCCAGAGCTGTGGTCAGGAGCTCAAGCTTCATCTCCCGTTCACCATTATCCACAAATCGCGCTCCTCCAACACCATCTGCACCCTGAACTTCCACGTATCGAAGTTCGTTCCGTCGAACTTGTTGGTGTAATTGGTGATGAAGGTTTCCATTGCGAGCGCGCAGTTGAAATCGGAGTCAGAGAAGGCGGAGCTGTGGCTGATAAACTATCGAAGAGGTAAGCTTTGTTTGTTGGCAAAATACAAAGTGAATGGATCTAAGGTTCTTAATTCGTTGTGCTAACCCTAAGCCTGTCTAGAATATCGTACCAAATATTTTACTGGATTAACATTATTAGATTTCAGTAACTTTTATGTGCTAATTGAGCTCTTCACTGGATGATTTACTTAATTTTTCCATTGAAAACCTTTTATATGCGATCGGCCTGTCCAAACTGATAATATCGGCGACTACTAAATAGTATCCGCCGGTCGAGACATACACTCGAGTTGCTTATATGCATCAGACCACACAGAGGCTGATACTTATTTAACCAAGATATTGCACGAAAGTGAAAGCGCAATGAGCAACAACCGCGCATACTGCTTATATTTTTCACTTGCACCTTGCTGTGAAGGTTTCTGCAAGCCTGATCCGCATTGAGAGCCCCCTCCATCGCGTACCCACATGGCTCAGCGAGCTGCTGGAGTGGCGTAGCTATATACGCCGGCGATCTTGAAGCTATTCTCCGATCATGAAGGCGCATTGACTTTCCACGTCCTTCCTTGTAGCTTTTGTCATCTATTAGATACGTATGGCAGAGTCGCTCAATGGAAAGGAGGGAAATAAGAAACCGCTTACGGCTCCACTCGTATGCATGAGTTGTGTACTCCTTGCCCATTCCCTAAAGGAGGAAATGCCACGACCTCCTCGCGGCAAATTCCAGCTCATTATCAACATACGAATGTTGGGTATCAGTTAATAAACACTAAATGATTTACTGTAACGACGGATATCACAGAAGAGGTGAAAAAATGGGTGGGACACACGGATGCTCACAACTTAGTAAGCGGCAGAAATCGAAAATGGGCACGCAAAATCGCACGATAGGAAAATACAGAAGAGTAAGTAGTTTAGCAATGCGAAGATAAGACATTTTTGCTAGTCTTCCTCGGTACTCGTCTAAAACGATCAAGTCCATTTCGCAGGTTGACTACCACACAGAGTGTTAAGGTCCAAGTTCGTGTCAGCGGTAGGTCAGCAAGCGGTTTTGCTGATCGGAACGAAACGAATAAATATTTTGCTTGATGCTAGCGGTATCGGTGCCGAACCAATGTCTCAGTAATAGTTTTATGTGCCGTCGACAAATTCTCGCTGTGACTCATCCGGTGTGCAGACAATAAATATTTAATTCTTAAAAGTTCCAGGCGGATATTGCAGAGGAGCGAGTAGAGTGGTTGGAATGCACACGGAAGCTCACAAATAACCAAGTCAGATAAATAGCATGATGAGAAGCACGACCGGAGGGTAGAAGAGAGGATATTGTTTGATTAAAACGAGGGGCAAGTAGCATGACTGATTGCGCCCTGGTATTTGCATTCCAACAATCGAGTTTACGTAAAATGCTCGGACCTGTCCATTATGGCAAATTGATGATCACATTGCATGCTATACAATCAAGACACAGGTGATAGCGGCACTATGCTACGGGGTTATGTGCACTTTGCACAAAGAAATCTTTGACTTTTGGAGTCCGCGTTAGCATACGCAACGAGGTCAGAAAATCTTTGACTTTCGGAGGTTGCTTTCGTGCGCTTTTCTGCTTCTACAGATAACCGAACTGTGAGCCGCTAAAAATTTAATCCTTTTAACCAATATTTCATGATGATGAATATTCAAAATTACACCAAGTGAGCCACCAAATTAATAATGTAGACTCTTGTGTGAAATTTTTATATTGTGCGATGTGCACAGCAAATGCAACGGGGAGCCCGTGTACTATGCGTAACCTGTGACTAACAGCCCATGTGTGCCACATAATCCATCTTTCGTGATGACCTGAGCCATGCTGAAGAAGAGAGAGAGACCTTCTAGCTGCTGAGCAGTCCTGCGGTAACCGCATATGTTTCATTCGCGGTAACACAACCATCTGCACCTTGCGTGCCACTTCGCACTTGGCAGAGAGGTACGAAGGGTCGGGCTTCCATTCCCCCATCTCCTCCATACACCTGACTGCTTTACATTATACTTCAAAATTGTATTAAATGGTATTTTACTCTCGCTATAAATGGAGGGTGTAGATGCACCATATTACGGTATGTATCTCATAACACAGTTACTGTCAATTTTCGCGCAGATTTATTTAAACTTTGAAATTCTCCTCACAAATGATACGATGAGCTTTCTTTCATCTTAAACGGGCTGATCAATACGGTCCCTATGTGAATAGTAAATTCTGATAGCCCTGTAAACTAATCAAATAGGCTACATACTCGAAACCTTCATAGATAAAACGAATGCAAGCTTAAAGTCAAACTTTCGGAACATTTACTATAGCTGTTCGTATGCGTCTGAGATCGCTCTTTGCTCTAGCGTCACTGTTTATTATTTTTTGTCAAATTATAGCGACATATCTGCTTATTACACAACCGAGCGTTGGATTTACAGAGCTGTAGAACGTTTTTTTGTTGCCCACGATATTTTTCATGCAAAAAAGGTTTATGCTCTCTCGAGCAACGGTCAGTTGTTTCGACCCTCCGTTAGCTAACTCTTTTGTCCACCATTTGTTTAATTATACTCTTACTCTATTTCAAGATATCTAACCATGCTACAAAGAAAAGAGATATGTATATCAATGAGAAGTGTCCTCATAAAAACACTAAACGAGTGAGTATCTTGCAACTGCACAATCTGACCCTCCTTTACTAGATCCATACGTTTTGCACTTCTTCTGATTAACATATACTTAAGAACTAAACAGAAGAATGAGTGTCTAATCTCTCTGGCCTAAAAACCCGCAGATGATCTCGTCGATATACTCGCCGTAGATCGTGCTAGAAGGTGTCGGCTTCAACGGCAAGAGCAATGAAGTCATTCTACAATTTACCTTCATTGACGCATACCTCCAAACATTATGGTCTCCTCGACAATCGTGAGCGCTTTAGCTCTTATCTCGAGCTATTCGCTGGTCGAAGCCCAAAAACTGTTATGCCACTTCCATTTGATGGCCGTGCGCAAGACCTGACCGTTGAAACGATCACTGAGAAGTACGCAACGCATATTTTCACCATGCGAAACGACTCTTCATTAGCGGTCAAAGATTACGTGACAATTGACCAAAAGGGACGTCAACCTGCGTACAATGGTGACACGGGCGTCATAAATATTGGAGTGGACAAAAATGCAATCTTCAAAGCACAAATGAACTTCCGTCGCTCGGAATTAGTACAATTTGTCGCGGCTAATACGACGGGTACAACGTTCTTCCGCACCAGCTTTATGAAGAAAGAAGCGTTTTTAAACCCGTACCAATGGCAGCTCGTTTTCGACGAAATGCACTTTTTTGAGATGCGTGTGGATGCGTCAGTCTCTCCACCAAAGCTCATCTATTTGTGCGGTGGCACTTGGGAGCCAAAGTGGAGCACCACGTTTGTACCCGGTACGTGGTATAACTTTGGCATCGCTCTATCGCCTGGGTCGTCGGGCAAGGGCCATGAAGTTAAATTTTACGTGAGCAAGGGTAAGAGACAGCTCAAACTCAAGAGAACCCATACTTTTGACAAAGACCTCCCGGAAGACTTTGAATTCCACTTTGGTATGTTGACTTTGTCGGATGACGGTAGCGAGCCAAAGATGAACCCAAAAAAGGACATTGTGTCCTACAACGGTGTGACTGTTACGGCTGACGTTCCGGCTGTGGCCGGGGGTCTTTCTTGTTCGTAAGCGCGAATATTTGATGAGCTTGAGCTAATGGTAAGTCCTCAACGAGTTCCGTTTTCATATCTCTGTCCATCTACTTTAAGTTACTTCCGCTTTGTCAAAGCATTACTCGTTTTCAATAAATGTTTACTTTTCAATGCATATCTTTGGAACCTTCGTTAAAAACGTTTGAACTGTAAACCAAGTGCCTTGTGATCTGAATCATGACGGCGACTGGAGCGAAGGCAATGTTGTGGTCAACATGAAATTGCTTTAAGTACATGAGAAATGAGAAATCTCGCCTCAAAGACATCTCTTCCGTTGCAATTACCAGCATGAAACAGAGTTGATCCAGCTACTACCTTGGCGATAAAGACGCCTTACTAACAACTAGTGACCTTTGCTTTAAATCGATATGTGCCTTCTTCACTTCGTGACTCTGCTTTCTCTCTACCTTCTTTTGGCGTTTCAGACAAAAGTCGTCAATGCTGACTACTGATGAGCTAATGATAATGTTCATGGCATCGATCAGATTCCATTTTCATGGCTTTCGGATAAACTTCATGTATTTCTTGACAGTGAATTTTAATGAGTTAATTAGATGGGTCTTGTCATTCAAGAACATTGTAGCAGTCCAACGCGCTGCACAATGATACAATAGCGGTTGGGAATTGTTAAGTCTTACAGTCCAGTTTTTACCTGACCTTTCTATTCTAGAAAACGACACTTTAATCAATTCAAAAATGACAAAGCCAGCTAAAAGAACAAAACATTTATTTAATCAGATCAAGATCCATGACCCTGTCCGAAAAATCAACATCGATAGAGAGCTAAAGCAAAAACAATGTGAGCCATAACTTGAACAAGTGCTCGATCTTCTAAGACTCAATTAAGTCTCATGCTAGTGATGAAGTCTAGCGTGGGCACATAAGGTTTTCAATTCTGTTGGAAATTGACATTGAGTGAAGTGGCGGTTGAAATCTCAGGCGTGACAGAAACACCATTGAACATCAAGGTATCAGGGTCCTTGTTCATTTTGGGTGCAGACTTGTCGTCACTCAATGTCAACAGTCCGATGTGAAACTCGAAATCACTGGGGTAAGGCTTTTCAGCGGTCTCTTTTGTTTTCAGAACAAGTTCTTCATTGCCCTCGCTCTCGTAGAATTCAATCTTGACGCTTTGTGGCGTTTCACCGGCAGAGACAGCAATGCCGAAGTTGTACCACGTACCCGGCTTAAACGTTGTCTCCCATTTCGGGTCCCAAGTTCCACCACACAAGAAAATGAGCTTTGCCGGAGTGACTGATGCATCCACTCGAAGCTCAATAACATGCAATTCGTCAAAAACAAGCTGCCAGGCGTACGGGTTCAAAAATGCTTCTTTTTTCATAAAGCTCGTACGAAAGAACGTGACACCTTTTGGATTCGAGGCAACAAATTGCACTAGTTCTGTGCGACGAAAGTCATGTTGATCTTTAAACTGTGCTTTTCCGTCCACTGAAATCGATATGACCGCCGAGTCACCATTGTACGCAGGTTCTCGAGCCTTTTGTTCAATCGAGATGTAATCTTCGACCGTTAGTTTTGAATCATTACGCATTGTGAGGATGTGAGTCAGGTACTTCTTTGTGATTGTTTTGACGTCGAGTCCTTCTCCACGACCGTCCCAAGGAAGCGGCATAACGGTTTTCTGGGCATGGGCCACAGTATAAGACGATGCGAGAGCCACGGCACCAAAGATTGCAGAAAGAAAAACCATCGTAATGTGGAAGAGAAACTGCTATGCGTTGCTGTGAAAATTGTTTTATGACCTGTTCTCGAGACCAAACAGCATCGCTGGTTCATTTTACTAGGCAAAAGCAGGGCGAGTCGATAGTTCTGACATGCAAACTCTAAACACAAAAATGGAACAGCCAATGAGCCTTTCCATCGACATAGAACAGGCTCATTGTCTTACGTATAAACAATTAATCAGGACCTTGTTGCTAAAACAAATACTCAACGGGTTGGGCCGTATGTTCGTTTGTTACTTCCTTTTCGTGTTGTTGTGAGAATGTCAATTGTCGTTAAACATTACGCAATGTGATCGTTGTCCGTAAAGTGTTAATTCATTCGTGCTGTTGAGTCTTGATATCAGTCTTTTTCTGAACCTATCCACATTATCCTTTGTACATTGTAAAGTCTTCCCGTAAGAAAAAAAAATACACACGCCATAAATTGACAGCATCTGAGCCACAAATTTATTTGAAGATAAGACATCCAGACATTACTCTA
>NW_020187589.1:638804-644867 GCF_900000015.1 Plasmopara halstedii | reverse complement strand
AGACTCTCCTCCACTTAAATCAGGATAAAACGTCTTGCTCTTTGCATAGAACGAATGGGGCATGCTCCATATAAATTCACCAGCCAAATCTGTTGACTTCATTTCCGTCATTGTGTATAATATTATACAGGAAAGACTAACTACCTGTCTGACTTTGCTCTTCGCCTTTGACTAACTTAATTGAATTTAATGCGGGCTGAGTATTAAAAGAGAATTTCTCCACCGACAGAGATTTTGTGGATCAAAGCGTTATAGAGTTTTAACACGCACTGTGTGGGGTGTCGAATGGCGAGAATAACGCTCAAATCGTTGATTGGCGGTATTTACAACCTGCTGGTACAGTAGCATACTTTTTGGTTGCATGTGCTCTGTTTGCTTAAGGTGCTTTGTCTTGATTTCGGTATGAGTGTCTTTTATGCTCAGGATGCTTTGATCTTCGTTTCAGTATCGTGCGTCTGGTTTGAGCTCTTCGCGCAACAGAGCCAGTGCCTCGAATTGCCGTGATGAAGCCATAAAATGCAGCTTATCTGCGTAATCAAAATTGTAAGTATGCACTTTCTCAATGTGTAGAAGATTCACACAGCTAAAGCCATTTTCTGAGCCAGTCAACTCCCACACCTGGTTCTTTACGTGGCGATAAAAATCTATAAGCCATTATGTAGTTATCAAAAATTAAATTCCTCTTACATCAGTGAGAGACCATAATATGTACACAATTGCTTGATTGTGAATGGGCAAGGAATAGGTCTAACAAAAGGATGACCTAGTCGGGAATTTCAAACGAGACTCAACGGTATAAACAAAAAGTTGATGGGATGATTAACGAGGCAGGATAGTGATGCACTGGTGATTTGTTTGTTTATGTACGAGTTGTAGGCTGATATGCAAAAGCTGTAACGGGGTACATACGTATGTTAATTGGGATCCGATCCCTCGGAAGATGTTGTCCAAATCTCGGATTAGACTGTTGAATATGCATAAATATCAAAGTAACGATGATGGGACCTCGTCGGGGAGAGACCATGGCACACTAACCACTGGTCGTGATATAAACCAGTTATCTCTGTGGTATTGTAAGCGTATGGTTAACTTAATTTATATGAAATTTATGTCATTCTTGGATAGTTGATCAAACAAATCACTGAGCTCTTTTAGACACTTTTAATTTCACTTCTGGTAAGAGTGTACGAATCCATATCCGTGCGTTTGTTGATAAAGAATTTTGCTTGAAGATTCCTCTCTCCATAGTACACGGAAATCCTGCTGAAATTAGTAGCACTTGTAGTCAATACGCTTCGTATACTTATGTCAACTGTTGGTGTCGATGGTATCTAGAAACTAGTGACCAAAGGGTTCAATGCAGTAATCGCTCGCCAAAAAGAAGACGTTCAGACTACGCAGATCAGATACCTGCAGGAGCGTCGAAATTTAGGTTAAACCTTTAAGCAATTTAACAGGTGTCTATCGGCGTCAATCGATGTCTGGTTCTGGGCCAGGATCGACGATACGATCTCATTAGGGGATGGAACGGCTATAACGCTACGTGGTTTAGATTGGGTGTAACTCGAAAAGTAAGATCCCACGTATTTCTACCCTGGAGTAGCTTTTTCAATAACTCTGTCAGCAAAGAAAAGCACTCTCGGCGCAGGCACGACGCTGCGATAGTCACTGTGCATGAAATGGAATTGATAGAAACCAAAACCAATGTCATTTTTCGAACTCTTTAGTAGGGTACATGAGACAGAAGCTATGAATAAAAAAACGGTTTTATGTCGTTATGATCCGAAGGATCATGACGCTTCGCGTCGTTGTACGCCCCGCGCTTCTCGGCAGTATCCTGGGAAGCCGGGAGGAGCATGAGCTGAGCTTAAGCTATTGCCCTGAGCTGCTGTCGTCGTAGACTCACCCGTGTGAGTAATCACAGAGCTCACAGGAGCGTGATGAATGATTTCATGTGTGGCAGGGAGCCAATACGTAGGAAGACGGCGTTGGGCCTTGAGTTTGTCAAACTCATATCTAAGATGGCGCTTTACGAGCACGTCCACTTCCTTGTGGCTTCGCGGTAAGGTAGACGGCGAAGAAAGTTTCCATTGCCGCTGGACCCATCGCTCTAAGTGCTTCTCATCATCTGCAGTGGTTTTGCAAGGGGCGGGCACCACAGAAATAGTCCGCATTGCTGGTACAGGAGCGTCTCCTTTCTGAGCTCGAAGTCGAGCGCGGTACCGATCCATTGGGATTTCTTGTGGTACCAAAAAGCTAGCTCGAAGAGCTTTCCGCTGATCAAGCTCCGCTTGTTTAGTGGCTGGGGCCCGACTAAATAGACGTCTAACGATCGAGTGATCGAATATTTCGCATCAGTAGCATCCGCCGAGCGGAAGCCGTATTCCACACAAGGTCTATGTCTGAACGTGGATACGAGCGCATGAGAACCGCCCTGTGGGCAGCCTTTTATTGCAGCTCCTGTGCCACGTCGAGACGATCGACAACTTCCATTTCCCCGGAAGTCGAGAGATCGGGGAGCGAACGCGGTGTCCGCAAGGTTTGAGCTGGGCTCACATCGCGCCGTTGGCGTACCTCATCCTCCTCGTCTTCCCATGCTGGGAAGTTAATCAACTTCATCCATATCCTCGACAAGGAAACTCGTCGCCCGGGGCGGGCGCGGTGGGTTGTGCTCGGTTGCCGAGGGCTTGGGATGTGCTTCCTGTAAAGCCGCGGACGTACTGCCCGGAGATGCACCCTGTCCAGAAGAAGGAGAAGGGCTTTGCTCGCGGGCGCCCTCGGAACCAGCTAGGCTGGGTGTTTTGCGTGTCATAGACACAGGGCTCATTGAGCGAAGAATGTTTGAAGAAGGTCCAAATGACGGACGAAACGATGTCTCAGACACGCGAATCTCGTTTGAGGCAACCGCTATATGTGAAATGGGGACATTCATAATTTTGATGGAGAGTGTTACGGGATTACTCGTAGCATTGTATGAAAGGGCGGGTCACACAAGATGGTGTGACCGTACATAAGTGTGAATTATACAACTTGGTTTTCACACAATGGGCTGGCTACACCGTATCAAGAAGCCACCACAGAATTGCCAGTAGTAATAATGCACATTAATTAGGTTTTACTATATGAATCCGATATCACTATATAAATTGGGAAGACCTAAGGGTTTAGATATTGACGACTAAGCCGCAACTAAATAGTCAAATACAGTTTCAGTTCTGATCAGAAGATTTCATTTTCCTTGGTGAAGGTTTTGAAGTACTCTTGGAGGTAGCGGATTGCAATCCGCTACACTTTTACCAGTTCTTGTAAAGAACGTAAGGTCGGTGACCTCAGCTTAACTTCCTCCAAGCAAAGAGCTACGGCAGCCCCGCTGCACTTGGTAGCACTCGTAGTCAATCTACGCCTGAGTCGTTTAGTCTGATCCTCTATGAGGATGGAGCAACGCTCCAATTTGCCCCTGGGCATGCAGGACGGACTTATTAAGCTGATGCCCCTGCTGGGCCCTGAGAGCGTGGAACACCTTGTTTTTCAAGGTCCCAAGGCATAAGCGCGTGCCAGGAGGCGTTTTCAAATCATGAAAGTATTCTGTTAGTGCACCTACAGCAGAAGCTGTCAGCGTCGACTGCGTTCATGACGCCACCGTCGATGACGGATGACTCTACCCGACCCAGGCGCTCATGGTGAGCGTTAAGACTTTCGAGGGAAAGGATAGAGAAAATCTACTGCTCTGGGCAAGAGAGTTCGAGATGGCTGTGGCATCAACCATGCTCCAGAACGAGCAATAACTCGTGGCGCTTGCTATATCTAAGCTCGGAAGCCGAGCGCGAGAATGAACACTCACGTGCAGTGCTTCGGTTGAAGCGGCGTTCCCCTCCTAGAAGGAGCTGAAGCGTCAGCTTTTGCGAGTGTTCTCGTGGACTTTGTCCAAGAGTTGAGAACTCTCATTGCCGGGACAGCAGCCGATCGTCTTTCCAAGCTGGTCGCAGTGACCGTCTTTATGGAGGGCCTCCGCATTTGGTGTGGCAAGAATTGTAGTCTTCCGTGTGCATCCCTCTTCTTTTAACGATGCGGTGAATGCGGCATTGAATGTCGAATTCAACTTTAAGTTGGTGCGACTTGGTTGGAATGCACACCATCAGAGCTCTTCAAGCGGGCCCAAGCCAATATATCTCAGCTATGCTGAGAAGGAGGAGGAGAGCTCCGAGCTGCCGAGCTGCCGAGCAGCTTTTAAACACCTGACACTGTTTTTGTCTGTGGAGACACCCGTCACCTTCGGGATGGTTGTCCCCTGCACGAGAAGCGTAAAGGTTCGTCGAATCGACGTCCCGCTTCTAACCAGTCTGGTTTGTCGCGGGAAAAATTGAGTTCCGTTGTTCCTCAACAAGGCAGGGGGCAGCAGGGCCCAGCCCTAAAGAGCTGTGTGCTCTTGAACTCGGAACGTCTTTGTAAGCCGGGCTTGCTGGTCGTAAAAGCGACCGTGAAGGGATTTGAGAAGCTATGGAAAATCCTTATCAATTTCGAGGCGTTGGGTAAATATGCTCGACGCTTCGCGATCGAAGGAAGTCAGCTGTATGCTGAGGCGCTGGAAGCGCGGTTGAGTGATACCGACATTGTTCGCTTAGCGACGGGGACCTGTGTCACGAAGCCGAGGTACCCTGTGGACCTCGGTGTCGAGTTTCTTGATTTCGATAGCGTGGAATGCTGCTTAGTATTAGACTTGGTTAAGCGCTACGCGCATGTCTCCTGGTGGAGCTTTGGTGAGTCATAAACCCACCACTGCCAGGAAACAGAAACGCTATCGGCGCGGGGGCACTGGACCGGAACGGCCATGTGCTGGATATCGGAGTATCCGAGTTGTCGAACACCAAAGGTGTTTTGGATACTTGAGCAGTCGCACCATGCCAGGAGTGGCATGGTTGGCCAAGGGCCGAGGCATCGAGGGCGAGGCCCCAGTGATGCACGTGGAGAGGCACAAAACCCACTGAACACAGACTGTGGAAAAAGCAGCTCTTTGTCGGATGTTGTCATTAACATCAGAGCCGATGGAGCAGGTAGTAGGAACACTAAACAACGCCGAGTGTGTGTTCCCACTGGTCTCGATGAGACGTAAACCCTCTTAGAGCGGAAGCGGTGAAGCCTTATATTATCTGCAAGACGCAAGGCGTCGACCCTGACCCAGAGTGTGTCGACCGTAGACGATAGCACACAGCTGCCAACGGTATGACGGGAGAAGAAGACGGCGATGTCATCCTCGAGGCAATTCCCGCGGTGGATGCTCTTCTTGAGCTGGACGAGATGTCCTTTAGAGTTTGCCGGTGCCTTGAAGGCAGGCAGTTTAGCCGAGAAGGTCATTATAAGACCAAGAGTACTTGAAAAAATATTAAGGCAAATATTTTTTGTTTGACATGTAAACTGTATTTCTTCGTTTCATTTGTGGCAGAGCCGCCTATATCTAAAACCTTCGGTTTTCCTGATTAAACAGTAAAAGTTAATAAATATGCATACTTACTGGTAGTCCCGTTTGTGGCTTTTTGTTACGGTGTAGCCACACCATTGTGTGATTACGCCAACTTGTGTAATCCACACCTTTGGACGGTGGTTGTCTGATCATAAAAACGCTGGACAAACCATCAGAAAATAAATTGATTTTGAATATACGAAATATAAATACGTAATATTTATCACTGATGTAGCATCTTATATGCCTGTTTAGAAAATTCAGACAGCCTAGACTGCAAAGTAATCCAAGCTATTTTTTTAAAAGCCAAGAATTGGCGTTAGGTGTGAAGAACTCACCTGCTTAAAACCTTTTAAGCAAACCTCAATAAAGCAGACGTCTGACCAGAGCATCGTTCAATGCTATACTATAACTGTACACAGCATGGCGTAGAAAAAGAGGAGGGCTCAACGACGAGCTCTTATCTTCTCTCGGCTTATAAATGAATTACTCATCTTTTATTTTGGGTCTAATGTAAGTTTTGTATGATTACCAAAATGTTAAAGTTTTGCAAACTGTCCGTAAGGATACGGATTCTGTATAATTGACGCAGAAGATTCATTTCT
>NW_020187589.1:609120-638794 GCF_900000015.1 Plasmopara halstedii | reverse complement strand
ACGCACACCTCGGTCCGGAGGTAGGGCCGAAGGCGGGTCTTTGGAGACGACGTCTTGAGAATCAGTTTTGTGGACGCTTTCGGGGCCGTTTCGAAATGCCAGTGGCCGATATCAGAACCATCTTCACCAGTGCTTCCGAATCCGCGATGCTTTCTTGCTTCAACGGGCTACGCTGTGCCTGCCACAGACTGCAGACTGTGCTGAAAGACACGTTTGTGCATAAGGATAGTGGTGTCCCAGCCCACATCCGCACCATCTTTGTATGAGCGTCCGATCTAGTTACATATGTGGACAAGCTGCTGTACTCCCCTCAATCTTGCATACTGCAATTGATGTCCTCTGGAACAGCCATTTGTCGATGCTGGAGAGCATATTGCGCAATCGCAGCGAGATTGAGGCGTTTCTTCACTCTCAAGACGATGAGGAGCACGTTGCATTGCTTGAGCAGCTCAGCCAGGGAGTTACGCGGGGTACGTCGTGGGACTATTTGCTAGCGCAGGTTTCGATCATGGGGGTGTTCAAGAGAGCAATTGACTTGCTGCGGAGTCGTGACCGCCCGACTTTGCATCTTGTCTCCTACCTTAAGCCCCAACCGCCCCAAATGCTTGATGATATTAAGTTTGCACGTGCGGCAATGAAGCACAATATGCGCGCGGTGATTGCTGAATTGAAAGCATACATATCGAACAAGTTTGTCCCCGATGTCATTCATGAGGTTGCGTACCTTTTGCATCCGCTTTCCAAGGTGGTGGTAGCCGACCAGGATGGCGTACGAGCAGCGACACTGGCGCATATGGGAATTTGGCTGCGGCATTTCCCAATCTGCTGCACCAAGAGACGGAGACCGGGCTGGATGAGGCGGTCATGGAAGGTGTGCGACTGCCATCTTTCATAACGTTTGCGCCACCGACAAGCACGGGAGATGGTGAGGGTGCGGTATATCGACCCGCCGCCGAATCTACGCAAGACATGCTCAAAAAGGAGCTGCAATGCTATTTGGGAGAGAAGCTGTCTACCAAAGAAATCCTGGAAAGCTGTCAGTTTCTGAACAATGAGAACAAGGACGCTTACGTGTACTTTGACATACTCGGTTACTGGAAGCAAGTTCCCACTGCTCGCAAAGCTTGCCTCGTTTGTTCTGGCTATCTCGGCAAGCAGCGCAGAATGCGAGCGCAGCTTCAGCACCACGCGCTTCATCAAGTCCGTGCGGCGCTCCGCGCTTTCCAGTGACTCCTTGGAAGGCAACGTCGTTCTTCGTGACAATCCGGACCTTCTCGAGAAGTACCTTGGTGAGATTGAAGAGTCCGACACCGAACCCGAACACGCAGATCAATAAACATTTGTGCTGTTCAAAGTTATTACCTAAACTCCATCGCAATGTCGCGAAAACTGCAATCTTTCTTTGAAGTTTCAGTGTTTGATTAAGCGAGGTTGACTTGCAGGTAATTCGCCGTCCCAGTGCTGACGGGTCGATTAAACAAGCCGTGAAAATCATCAAGTGGTGGCGTTGAATTAATTTGACATTTTTAGAATTTGAAGGGTCAGTGGGTCGGTGGGTAAGTTTGAGTTACCCATGGGTTGGGTCGTGGGTTACCCAAGGGCAGTTTTGGAGTAGTGGGTCGACCCATTCCGTGGGTTATCCACGACCCACCGACCCATACAGGGCCCTGCTCTCACTACGATCGGCAATGATGTGATTACCAGTCCAGGGAAGGGGCTAGCTTACAGACACAGGCTTTACTATTCCGATTAAATGATATGTATTGCTGGTGCAGGCGCCTTTACTGGATACGGTGCTGTTAATTGTTAGGCGCTGTTGCTGTGTTTTTTGGGGTGTTGTCTTTATTTTCTGGTATAATTTATTTCCAACCTCCTTTAATTTGAGCATAAAACTCAGGCTAAACTCAGTTGCTCGTGTGATTTTTGGTCGTGGTGCCTACTGATATTTTTTTCCTTAACCTCCTTTATTTTGTATTCATGTAGCATGCTGCACATTTGCTATACATTGTGCATTTTGACAAGTACATGTCGCTCCTGTCTGCCGACGAAGACACGCCGCGCTACTATAGCTTCAAAGATTTTCTTTCCGAGACAGAGGCAGCCAGTTTCTTTGAGCTGACGCATGCTGAGCAGGTGGTGAAAGTCACACACTACCTCGACTTTTTAGGCCAGCAAAAGAGCTATGCACTTTTTAAGACATCACCCAAGGCCTCCATCAGCTTTGCTAAGCTGCAGAGCGACTGTGGTACTACGCGTGATATATATAGCGCTGTAGTAAGCTTCGCACTGGACGCAAAATTATTAAAGAAATTATTGGAGGGACGGACGCGTAGTGGGTTTGGTGCTTTCGGAACTGAAGATGGCTTTTTATCCCAAAAGAGACTGAGTTTGGCAGTCGCTGCTTCCGTGGAAGAGATTGGCCACACGTACATTATCGAGCGCAACAAACATGAGGATGTCAGACCACCGGTTCTTAATAGTCGCAGCTTCTTTTTTTATTGGTGTCACGCGGAAAAGCAAAAGCTGATAGATATCAAGGAGAAGCTCACAGCCCGTAATTTGCCAGCAAACGAAAGGCGAATGTACTGGGAGCACATTACAATTGTTGTTGACCGGGCGATGTGCAATGATTGTATTAGTTTTGCAAAATGTCTCGCTCATTTCGAAATGGCATCCATTTCTATTGAAGATCCAGATGTTGCACGTATCTTTCCTCCAGCTCCCAACATGGCCGTCATCCATCTTCCAAAGTAGAAAACACCGCCAATTCTCGGGAATTGAAGTACTATTCAGTGAAGTGGACTGGTGCTGTTGTTGATCGTTTTGATCATCCTGATGTCGATTCCATCGACATAGGCGCTACACTCGAAGTGTATGTTTATATCACAATTAATTCTTAAGTCTTCTGGATGCGCAATTGACGACTTCAACCTGAACTCGTGCCACACGAAATAATGCCCAAAAATGTCGCTTTAAGGCCATTCGAATGGTATGAAAACCCGATTCTTAATGCTTAAGAGCGCACATCAGGCCACTTCCGCATCATTATACGCATTAATCCACTGAATCAAGACAATTTATATGAAAGCCTGTGGTAATGGTCATTTTGAATTTAAGACAC
Source organism: Plasmopara halstedii (assembly GCF_900000015.1). NCBI lineage: Eukaryota > Oomycota > Peronosporomycetes > Peronosporales > Peronosporaceae > Plasmopara > Plasmopara halstedii. Next base: position 635,673 of record NW_020187589.1, on the reverse strand, counting down.
ATCATTCCTTTTCTATCAATCTCAGCACCTCGTTTCGGCATCTGCTACAGGTGGATTATGTTCTCCTCCGTCTTATGATCCAACAACGGCGATAGCTGAAGCTGCTAAGAACTATGGCTTGGACTGATGGTACACTCAGCATACGACGCCGACGTCCCTGAATTGCTTCGTAGAATTCGCCGAGCCTCATCTATATCGGATAGGAGTACGGCGGGGCTGATTGGGAGGAGCGGGAAGTATTTGTACCACACGTTTAACTTGACGGAGAGCGAGCCATGACTAAGCATCTGGCTCCGGGTGCATATGTAGTCTGCCTACTTGTGAATAAATTTGACCATCATGTTAGGATGCCACTTGCGTTCATCTATTGCCATTACGACTGGATGGATCACTGGACGTTGTTAAAAGCGTCAAGTGGTCGGCTAGGATGCTGATCTTTATCGTGTGCTTTACGCTGACCACACATGCTTTTGGAAAACCCAAAGTTACTCGCATTCTCGTCGAGAGCTTGCCAAGGCGAAAACAGCAGATGCAACAATACCGTAGAACAATGATTGACAGATAGACTACATTTCTCAGCTACGCCCTTCTTTATGTTTCAGGTGCGCCTGAAAAATTACAATCTCTGCATTTTGAAAGTCTTGGTGCAACTGTGATCGGTCAACTTGCTTGACATCAAACGCTGTTTCCAAATTCTTGAAAAACTTTTCCTCCGAGTTTTGTCGCCTTTTGTAGGCCAATAACACGAGTGTTTTCGGCCCAGCCATTTTTTGAAGTGTTCTCATCAATTCTTTAAAAGCTGAAGCGTACGGACACGCTACTATGTCAGCTCCAATGATCACGTCGTAAGGGGCGTGCATCGACACCAAGTGGTGCTCCAAGTCACCCCAGATATATTTCTCAACGGTGCATATATCTGCTGAAAGATTGTTCAGGTGAACATTATGTTGTGTGAGAGCCACTGAAGCTGAGTCCCCATCAGTAATCACGACACTCTTGGGCTCGAGGTGAGCAGCTACGACTCCAACGAGTCCCGGGCCGCATCCCAATTCAATGATGCGGTTCCCCTTTACCAAATCCGGATGATCCACAAGATATAACGATAATGCAATAGCTGCGTCATAAACTGAAGCCCCGTAGCCCAAAGTTGTGCCACCTCGTCCGTCGCTCTGCCATGCTTGATCTATGCGAATAGCCTTACCGGCAATCGGAAACCAACGGGTAGCGTCTTGCAGCGCATTATGAAAAGGATTATGGAACGAAAAGGGCACCAATGCGGACGCTGCAACTGGGCATGGCGCCTTTTGCTCCGAAGAGAAGTTGCCAGTGCCGTCCACTGTTGCCGCTGTATTCATTCGGGGATTAGTGAAAAAATTGAAATTGACAAAAGCTCCAGCAGTATATTTCATTGTGCAATTATTGCATTAAGACGCATTGATTAAATAAAGGCCAGATTAAGCTGGTCATCAAACGGTTTTAGCAATGGAGCCAGCAGATTCTTCTCATGCGGCGGCAGTGACTCGCGTAACTTGACCAACTCGTCGTATTTGGAACCCATCTTTTCGACAATTCTATTAAGTTTGTGTTGGGCTTCAGGACCACCACCTTCCGCCACCTTCGTCTTAAACGAAAGAAAGTGCCGCAACAGCTCGCATACGTCATGAAACTGGATGTAAACCTGTTTTTTAAACTCGTTTGGGATATACTCGGCAGCCAATGCGCCACTTGCTAAATTTGCAGCAGACGAGGCTGAAGCTGAGTCACTTGTTGAGTCTGAGCACGCAACGACTTCAGCAAGCACGTTAAAGCACAAATTTGAACTGGGGTAAGCCAGCTCTAAATGAAATGGAGCTCTGCATGTCGCTTGGAACTCCAGTGCTGCTTGAACAAGCGACATTTTGTCTGGCGTGTCAATATCAGCAGCAGTTCCCTTTTGAGCGTGTTGGAAGTAGCGCGACTCATCTTCCAGCGTGAGCGGGTTATACGGTCGCGACGGTTTATTTCGAAGATCGTCTAGCAACGTTGCGTCTCCCAGGTTGTCATGGAAGCCTGCACTCGGCTTTTTAGGTGAGAGCGACGATTGCTGGGCATTGTTTTTCTGTGCTTTTTGCTGTTGCAACTTTACTCCATGCGCGGGATCTAGCACATAAGCGCCATGTCTGTTAAATTTGGTAATGGTAATGCTGCCAGGGTCATCTTTTTTATTTTTATTGGTGCGTCTTTTAGCGTGATGTACTGCTGCATCTTCCTCAGTTGTCGTAAGATCAATCAATGGGTCCACAATACCACGTGGATCGATGCCCACATTCATAGCCTCTTGGTTCCCCTTTTCCTCATACTTTGAAAACATATCTTCATGCCCGGCTTTCCGATCTCGATGAAAATACTTTGATTTGAAAAAAGCTCCCCAAAATTCCGTCTCCGTCATCTTGTCTGGTACTTGTTCCTGGTACGCCATGTACACGGCCGGATATTGAGTGAAGATCTGGTGTATGACCTCTGCATTTAAGTTGTATTTAACAACATTGCCGCCTGAATCATTGTTCGCTGCCAAGTCTGTAAGTATTGCAGACGTTTTCGCTGTCTTCTGTCGTTTACTAGCCTCTCCAGCGATCAAATGGCGACGACTCGCCCAGAAATCTTCCTCCGAAATCAAACCATCATTTACCATTTCTGTGTGCTGTCGCTTCAGTGCTGGATTGGCAGCTAGCAGCGCTGCCCGCTGCTTGATTTCTGTGGGATTGCACAGCGCCGCGGAATTGGAGCGCAATCCGCTGGCTCCGTTTTCGCGCAACCGGCGAGCAATATAGTCTTTAGCCTGTTCGCGCACCGCAAAGGCATCTTCTAAATTACCAGAATGTGTGAAAAATTCTAGAACAAGCGTCGAGTTGTGTGCAAGTCGTAGACGGATCATAGCCTTAGGGCTCGTACGAGATGAAATCTGCTGGTCATGCACGTTGTTCCATAACACAACAATTGGTGGGTGGTGGCCTACCGAAGACTCAGAAGACACATCAGCTGTCCAGCGTAAGCCTTTGTGCGAGAACTCAGCGCATCCATCGCGCTTTTTGACGCGCACCAGTGCCACCAAGACTTCAGACATCTGAGATCTAAATTAGCTTGTCGATTGTATTTTACCCTCTTTTTATCAATTATATATGTTACTATAATTTATTTTCTGAAATAATGCGAACGACGCTCTCTTTATGGGTCCCGCTACTGCTCGTAATGAGCTGCGCTTGCGGAGAGGAAAAAAATCGCCGCCACACGAATAATTGGGCGGTAATCGTAAGAAAAACTTTTATAAAAACGTCAGATATACTTCGTGTAACGATTGTTGCAGGTAGACACTTCTCGCTTCTGGAGTAACTACCGACACATCGCCAATGCATTATCTCTGTACCATTCTGTTAAACGTCATGGGATCCCAGATAGTCAGGTGAATAAGAAAAGACTCAGCCCTTTTGTAGCATGTGACGGTGCGACTCCTTTATGTAGATCATTTTGATGCTGGCGGACCAAATGCCGTGCAATTCCCGAAACTGCTTTCCAGGACAAGTATTTAATAGTCGAACGCAAAAACTCAATCTGTGGGGTTACCTTATGCAAATTTTGGAAGCTACTTGCACCTGCTGATTAAATTTGGTTAAAATGCAGCTATGGAAAAAACGTCGAGGTAGACTATCGCGGCTCCGAGGTTTCGGTGGCCAACTTTATCACAGTTTTGACGGGTAAGTAAGTCAATTAATATTGGTGTAAGCAGCCTTGCTTATGCGATCAAGATCGTCCGACCAGGTCGTCATGAGCTTGGGACGCCCGCATCAAAGAAACTGGATACGGATGAGAATAGTAACATTTTTGTGAGAAAGTTTTATATTACCGGCGTTACAATCCCTTTTGCTCACATGGGTTCAATTGACAGCTATATATGTCTGGTCACGGCGGCGATGGGTTCTTGAAATTTCAGGTGCGTATGAAATCCTCAAAGTAAAGGACAACACGACGATGAGACCAGCAATTCTTAATACCATCACGTTTCTGACCAAGTTAGGATTTTGAAGAAATGTCAAGTCAGGATCTTGCCGACTCTATTCAAGAGATGCACGTAAAGAAGCGGTGAGTTAGTCATAAGCGTCAGCGATCAGTCAAACTAATTGCTCGGCGAGCGTGCACAGCTACAATGAAATTTTTTTTATGGTCGACACCTGCCAAGCAGAATCGCTGTCCAATGCGATCAAATCCCCAAAGGTGGTAACAATTGGTAGTTCAAAGACGGGTGAGAACTCATACGCCCACCACTCCGATTTCGAGGTAAAAATGCTGTTGACAACATGCATTAGTTACTGTCTTTCACCGTTTGAAATTCTTGTTCGGTGCAGCTGGGTCTTTCCGTCATTGATCGTTTTACATTTTCGACACTCGACTATCTGCAGCGCATGAAGGTTGGCAGTTCCATCCGCAACGAAACCCTTCGAGACCTTTTTAGCTTTTATGATCCAAAGATGCTTTACTCTACGCCTGAATATCGAGCCGACATTTTAGGCCGCTCTATCGCTGAGGTGCCCATTACGGACTTTCTCGGCTCGATACTTGACGTGTACCTGCACTTCGACGAGGAAGCCTATCCGATCAAGCCCACACTTGTCAGTTCTACTACTATTGACGCAAAGGCCAACGTCGCGGTAAAAACCGATGATGCTTATCTTGAACCCGACAAATGCGTCGGATTTTAAATTTAGAAGCGAATTTTTCGTTGGAGTAATCGCTGCTGTTTAGAGTCCAAAACGGCACAGCATTGTGCAATGCATTTCTTTTTATCAGACGCGTTTTCAAAAGCAAATGCTTAGCAAAAAGACGTAGGAAGAATAAATCAAATAGTACTATGAACTAATCTGAGATGAACCAATCCAGCAGCAAACAGTATCATCACTACTCGTGGTTGGTGAGGTGCGCACGTCGATATATCGAATTCGGGTGGTGCGGACTTGTTTCCTCTTCTTCCTCCGAGTCGGGACTAAATTTTTCTTCGGTAGGAAAGTGACTTCGCGTGAGAAGGCGAATGAATAAAACTACGACACCCAAAATCCAAATAGGCGACGTGCAGATGCTAAGCGCAATAAGCATCGGACACAAAAGCATAACAAACGGCACACACACCATGGCCGTTAAATGCCAAGCGATCCACGGGCGCATCTGGACATAGCGAACGATAAGTGAAGTACGGGCAAATGACGTGGAAAGGCAAACCTTAGAAAATAATACGGCTTCTTGGATTATTCTTGGCACCACCATCCCTACAACATGATCTACTGTGCATCTGCCAAATATGTTATCAAGAAGTTGTCGGACACTTCTCAACTGAAAAGAGCGGAGGCAACACTCACCGAATTTTGTGCACAGGCTGCATCACAAGCACGATCTTAGATTTGACCATCGTTACCAGCTGCATACCAGGGCGTTCATCGTACTCATCCCGTTCGTCGTAACCCTCATGCCTTTTTAGATGTAGCTTCATCAGCTGCGGTGTATACGGCGTGTTAAGTGGCGTCCAGTCGTTGCGCACTTTCTGTATCGAACAAACTATTTTATGCGTATCTCGCTTTTCAGGTTCGATTTAATGCTGGGACGTACAACAATGGGTTGCAAACCGACACCGTACTGCTTGCAATGCACAGATGGGGTCCACTCGGCCTCCAAACTCAACGGTGTAGCACTCTCTACACTGAGGCCGTCACTGCTTACCACGGATCCTGTTGAGCATGTGAATCACAATCTGTCAGAGTTCGATGTTGAAGCTGGTAGTGGCTGTGTTTCGCGCGCACCGCTGTAGACTGCAGCGGCCAGAGGCGAACGCGATATTTTTTTCTTCTTATCACCCATAAGTTAACAACAGATACGAGTACAGAAGTCACAGGCAGCGGAAGACAGGTACTTTGGCTTGTTGGCTTGAGCTTGAACTCGGCGAGTTACGTCCTCTGAGGAGCTTCGAATAGTCGCAGACGGGGCGGCAATGGAGATGGGCAATCTAGAGAGTAGAATACACAATATCATGTGTTCCACAACAAGGTTATGTGCACTGTACGACACGAGAAAAATATTTTTTCTTACAGGCCCATTTGTTTTTTTTAGCTTTAAGCCTATGCATATTAAAAATAATACTTAATATTAAAAGGTGTTTCAGGCTATGCGGTTTGAAGTTCACGGCGGAGAGAGGAGACAGAATGTAGGAAAAGCACAGAGCAGGAGCCCACCAACTCCTTCGTTACCTGCTCTTCGACGTCGATGGCGCTGGACCTGGGCAACGACCAATATGCTCTCGCATTGCTAGGAACTAATGGAAGTGACGATCAATACGAAGGTGGCAACTTGGCTTCTCGTCCGTACTCCAAAAGCTCAAACGGCGTGCGTATTGTGTTCTTGTTGGGATTCGCCGTGGCCTCGTTAACTCGTGCTATATTATGCATGGTATCATAGGTGGATAGTGAGCAGATGCGGTTAGAAATTGTGCGTCTGGAAAATATGCTGGCAAGTCGTATCGCGGCTCGTGCCAATCAGGACAAGTCCAACCTACCACTTGAGCGTACCAGCAAAATTGAGAAGTACGTGGAGGTCATGGAGCTTACTAAGTGCTTGCGTCGTCAGAAAGAGTTTTTGCTAAGCGAAAATCGCAAACGTCAACGCTTTGCGGAAAAGATCCAGCAGGCCATGCCGGTACGTGCAAAGGAAGGATGATACTTCTAGACCTGTGAGATGAAACTGACGGAGCCATGCGATTATTTTGTGTCTATAAGCCATCTACTGACAGCATTCAATTTATGAAAAATGTAAAATACCCGTCCGATGAGGAGCTAGAGAAGACGTCCCAAGAGGCATTTATGGAGATGATGGAGTATCAAGTAAGTGGAGAGGCCATCACATACATGGATTGGCAGACTAAGCGTGAATCCAAGTCTATGTATATGCATACTTTCTCCGAGAAGAGTTTTGTGGGAGGTGATATGGCTCGTGCTTTCAACGAGACTTGGGCGATGTTTCACGATGAAGCCAAGCAGGAGTTGCTGCACCGCCGAAGGAGCAAGTTTTGTGTACGTGGTATTTCAAAAAATTATTATGTGTTTTGATGTTGACATGCTATAACACTATCAGATTTTGAAGAAGCTAAATGAAAATATGTATTTGACGCGCAATATTCACCAATTTATTGGAGAAAGTTTTCCACGCCACGCAATGACTCTTGTGTGTCGGATTTCAATTGACCGAGATACGTTTGCTATCATTAGCAAGTCTGTCGTGCCACCTTCGAATGATGCTCAGCACCTTGTGTGGACGGATGAGTGCTTTATGTGGAAGTTTGTCAGGCGTACGTGCGGATTCGACTTATCTATCCGTGGCAAATACGGCAGCACTTCGGCAGTTGCTGGCAACCGCTTGCCTATGTTGGAGTCATACTTTCAGCTTGTAGACTGGGAGTCGCTTGTCATTCATCCAATATTCGACTTTTCGGTTGCATAATATTCTTAGGAGGTTGTAAGATGTAAAAAATGTTAAGAGACAAGAATTGCATGATAAATAACGTCGGAAACCCCACGTGTTGTCCAATAATGAGCTGTCAGTCACCAGATTTTACTATTGCTTTGTCGCATTGTTGCTCGTTGAGAAATCGCAATTGTCGAGGGAGCTTGAGGCTTACCTACTTTCGTTACTGACGTTGGCTCCAGCTACTTTTCCTATCGGTATACTTCTGAGCCTTCCAGAAGCGGCTCATATTCCTCCACAGACAGCACCGCGAGCAACCGCTTATCAAGCGTCAGATAGATTGGCGTCAGTTCAGCAGCGAAGAACACGATAACGAGCAGCATTGCCTGAGTCTACTGAAATACAGTCAGTTAAAGCAACAAATTTCCGCGATCTTCAATCTATTTTATAAATATGGTACCGAAGCGTTTTCGCGGTGTACATTGAACCATCCCTATCACATTAACTCAAAATATTGAGAGAAAGATACCCAGCAGCTCAAGGGATCGTAATGATTATCAGAGAAGCTACCTTCGTGAATGTAAGTAGCGTCATGACGCTGTATAATATCCGGCCGAAGCTCCAAGCCATGACGAGCCGGCCCACAAGTTGTAAACGAATCTGCGCAGAACGCGATTTCAAGGGAAATCCCGACAGTGACAAAGTCAAATACAGCCAGGTCGAGAAAATAATAATTGGTAAAAATAAATCTGCTGCCGCGACCAAGTAGAAAATCATCGCGGGAATCTGCGTACGCAATACTCACGTGAAGCAACCCTGCCCTAAAGTAAATCAACATCTACGTACGAAACTTAGATGATTTTGCTTTTCGTCATCGAAGATCCCATTCTTGTCGATCAAAAATAGACTTGCATATAGCACGAGCTGTGTCAAGTATAATCCTCCATTGAAAACCAAATAGAAAATCATCCATTTTCGTCTGAACACTGCTGCAGAAAACCAATGACGTCGTGACTACACCAAAGTAGTGCAAATACTCATCAGACTTTCGATCAACCTTCAAATGTATCACACCAACCGACTGAAAGGCTTCAGCCCAAACTAAGACCAGCAGTAAATAAGATGATACAAAGAGAAAATCTGGCAAATTAAATAGCACAGCCACCACTTTGTTGTAAAAGTCTAGCTCCGCGTTTGTGTGCCTACCACGAGGAGCTTCGTCCGTGTATTCGGGGTCGTCCCCTCGAAAATTGGGCGGCAACTTTCCCTGTGTCCACGGATTTACACCAGAGATTCCCGTGGGTAGATCCGCGTTGGCCTGGGAGTCAAAAATGCAAAGTGTAGAAAAGGTCGCCGACCGAAAGAATGAGCCCAGAGCTATGCTCATGATCAACAGCTGCACGGTGCTCCATGTCGTGTGCTGATGCCTTTTGAGAACTCCTCGCACCTCGAGGTACTTATTCACGGTCATGGCAGTGATAAGAACATAGCATAAGGCCAAAAAGTAGCTGGACATTGCCAGATTCGCGAGGAACAGCGGCATCGCGAGCTTGTTTAATAATTGGCAAATCAGATAGATATCGGTAGAATTACTCCAGTATTAAAAAATGCAATTATGAGTTTAAATCACATCAAGGTTATTTGGTTTCGCTTCGTCCTCTTCGATAAATTTTATGTCAAAGCAATTACGTTCGGTAGGATCTTTGTACTCTAACCCCAATGCGATAAAAACATCCACTTCGGATTCGCAAACAACACTATCTCCAAGGCGCACTTTCGTTGTATTCACTCGCACCACTCGAGTTAGTGCACGATCCGACAGACTCCAGCCATTCTTGTTTGCATAGAGTCGCATACTTCGATTAAAATGGTCACTTCCAGTAAAATAGAGGATTGCAAATCCAAAAAAAAGTCGGGGGTAAACTTTGATGTCCAGACGGCGATGCGGGAGATTCTGGACGTTTTTTTTCATTAACATTAAAAATAAAGGCGGCAGAATAAAAAAAGGTCATGATGTATAAATTATACCAACCTTGGACAAACGGCATACACCCATGTAGGTATCACAACCACCATTTTTTTGCTTTTGAAAGTGTGTCAAATCGTCTACAATAAACGACATCGGGAGAAATAAAGTTCAAGAAGGATAAATTAACATCTCTTATCACACTTACCCGTTAGAAATCCCGAAGCATGTAGACGTTTGAGTAGATCTGGTAGAATATCACAAGTATCAGCATCTGGATCCGTGACAAGTATATCACAGTCGCCAGATGAAAGTTTGCCACGACGATATGAGCCGCATGCCACAGCAATAGCATTTGGAATCATCTTGTGAACTTCATCCGAAACTATTTGTTCGATCTGGTGCACTTCAGCTCTACAAAAGCCACAATTGTTAAATAATTGATCACGTGCGCTGGCTGTGATCTACTATGTGTCGCACCTCGGAATCTTTAACAAGATGTCTTCGTAGTGTTTCACACCAATTTGTTGCTGCGCTGTTAGCACTTCAGCAGCAGCAGGCTTTCGCAAATCTGCTACCGACTTATATCCTTGGCCATAAAGTTTTGCTGCCGTAACAGGGCCAACGCCCCATACTCGAGCGATTTCAACCAATGCACACAATCTTGGGTTACTTTTCTTGACGTCAAGCTTAGACAAGCGACCGGTCTCAAGAATCTCGATGATTTTATCTCGTAATCGCCCCTTCACCCAGCGCATATCCTTGATATCTTTCACCGTGCATACACGGTGGCGAGTTGCTTTCAGGCTTGACACTACTTTCTACAACGAACAGCAAATCAAGCCCAAGCACGAATTTCAAGTCCTTGAAATCAAGGATTACCTTGTACATATACTGCCGCCATACATCCCTTTCAACATCAAAAAACTCCATCAACTCCTCTAGTGGGTCGGTGAGATGAGCATTGAGGTTTTGCTGAACGGCTGTTAAAGGATAGAAGTTGTTTCAACGCAGACCCCTGTAAATTGAGCGGATAGTGCAGCTCACCTGATGATTGTTGGCAAATAAAACCTTCGCCTTTCACTATTTTCGAGTCTGGTACTGCAGTTTCATTGATAGGACGAAAGCCAGGATTGTTCCGATAGAAAATGGGTGTGCGCTCTTCGACAAGCTTACGACCCTTTTCGCTTAGCTGTTGTTGTTGCTTTCGGATTTCTTCACTGTCGATTAGAACAGGAGGCGCTCGCACAATTTGCCGCGTACCTGAATTCTCCAAATCCGAGCCTTCATCACTGTCACTGTCGTCACCTCTTCTTTTTCTTTCCACACGTTGTTTAGCCACCTGTTGACAATGCTGTTCGTGCCTCTTTGCTTCTTGAATCTGTTGCTTTTCGGACCACGTCAGCATAGATCCTGCAGGCGGGAAATTATGCTGCTGCTGCAAATACACCAACCATTCTGGCGTGTAAACCTCAATCTTAGGTGGGGGAAAGTTTTCAATGCCCAAAAAATCTGTTGCCTTCTCTCTTGTGAGCAGTGCACTTGCAATGACCAAAGAAACTTCATCCCACTTGACAATGGCAGCACCTCCCGATCCAACAGCTGCTCTCGAACCCGTTTTCAATGTCAACTCCAGTAAAATTCCTCCGAGATTTTCAATTATGCTCTGCAAGACTGCTACTCGTTTTCGACCCATGTCGGGCCCAATTGGGACCAGTAAAACCTTTTTGTCACATAATAGCAGCGAACTAGAATCCACAATGGTAGTTGCAGCTACGCGCTGTGACTTCTTGGAATGTGGGCCATCGGGCTTATGTTTTCGAGACGCTTGGTTTTGTTGGTCTTGTTGCAACGCACCAGGCTTCTCTAAGTCGCGCATATTTCTCGTTCCTTCTAAAAATTTACTTTGTAGCTCTTTTTCAGCTTCGGAAAAGCAGGCCGTCGCTTGGCGCCGCGTCCCACTCGAGGTTTCGATGATTTCAGAATTTACAAGTGCATCCGACTTCATTCGTCGATGTCTCGATAAACGTGACAATTCATCGATCTGGTCAAAGAATTTGCGCTTCTGCTGCGCAGAGAGTAGTTTGATAGCTATGGGATGCATCACCACTTCACTTTGATAGGTGGAATTGGATTGGCGACGTGGACAGCACTAACAATAGCATATATAAATTGTATTGTATTGTCTTACAAGAGCAATTCTATGTTTCTAATTGAGCCCCATTGTATATGGAGATTCACTTAAAATTCTCTCTGTGTCGTCGGAGTTACGCTTCGTACAACGATTCGGAGCGCAGTAAAATACGTAAGCCAATATTAGGTAGATACCTAGGCAAATTCCTCCAATGAACAATACTGTTGCGTCAGAGCTGACTCCAAAATCAGTATAACGTGGAAGAATGATAGCAAGTACCATACCAACAATATTTTCCAGACACCGCCAAAGATGCAGAAGCACCAGTTTTTTGCTTTGAAGAGCAGAGACTGCTGATCCGTATTCAGCAGTCAGCCGCGTGCCATCGATAACGAATAATGTGAAGAGCGGGAAAAAAATCATTGCGCGAGGTAGTTGGTCAATGAGGCGGAAACTTGGGTATGCTAAGCGAAGTTTTGCCGTCCACAAAATGGCAAACAAGATTATCACGATCCCATAGACGAGAATCGCGAATCCTTTGGTCATCGCTAAAAGCAAGATTGCTCCTAGACGAAACACGAACTGCCCCACAAGAAACACAAATGCAAAGAACTTCATGCAATTTCCATCTTCTTTTGCTATGAATGCAGCTATGCCATACGATAGTGAAATAAATGTAGTGATGACTGTGAAAAGGTCAATGAGCCTCCACTTTCGATAGTGAATTGTGGCATTTGCTTGCAGTACGAACAGCGGAACATCACGCACGATAGCCTGAATGAATGTTAAGCACAATAATTCTTGCCTGGCTTTTTCTCTCAGCGCGTCGTTGACGACATGCCCACCCACTGTAACTACATGCGAATTGTCTGCGTTTTCAGTTGAGTTTTCGCCTCTTTGCACAAATTTGTTGGCTTTCCCGCTTTTTAATGTTAAAATGGCGGTGTATATGGTCTCAATGAATACGCGCATTTGCAGTAGCCCAATACAAAAGCCAAACACCCTGTTGATCAATTTGTTGTAGAAAAATCGATTTGGATAACCGTGATCAATACATAAGCCGACTAAACCCATAACGATGCCATTCACGCCAAGAAACACAATGGATAGAATATACTCCTCCAACCACTTGCGATTAATGTACTCGTAGTTGAGTATCACGTCCGTCACTACAGACGCAAGTTCGTATGCTGCGCTCGAGACCTCAAAGATGGTGCTTGCCCACATGACGTTTTCTTGTTCAATGACCAAGTTGCGAAAGACCGAGGATCCCTTTACAAATTCAATTACATGTACCTAGGTTCAGAAACTGCTTCAATGATTCATTCATCTACATGTTTTGTAGCTTACCTGCAAATCAGCAAAACTGGAATGGAGTTCAAACTTTCCTTATATCAATATTGTTCGTCAAAGTCGTACGATGCTCATGTAACTTACAATGATTTTTGCAAACATCGTCTCATATCAGGGTCCAACCCACTTTTCGATTGAATCAAATACATTTGTATGATGGACACAACCATCGACCAGAGCGCAGCGTCAGGACTATCCTTCACGGCACTTTGCTCTGTGCTGAAGGCCGTTGAGGCCACAAACCAGAATGATATGAAACTCAATCTTATATTTAGTGCAAATTTGCGTGCCCAGGTGGGTGAAAGTGATCTGTATCCGCTCATTCGTCTTCTGCTGCCCCAACTGGACCGCGAACGCACGTACATGTTAAAGGAAAAGAAGATTGCAAAGATATATATTGACGTTCTTGGGTTAGCACCAATAAGCAAGGATGCACAAAAGCTCGAGCACTTTAACGATCCCAAAATTGTAGATAGCAAGTCTGTAGGAGACTTCGCCGCCGTTTTATTTGATGTCGTACTCTATCAAGGCGCAGGGGCTAAATCTAAGAAGCCACACACTTTGGGAGATGTTAACGATTTGTTGGACCAATTAGTGCGAGCAGACACGATAGCAGCTCGAAAGAAGATGTTTATGAAGATTGCGACAGAATACGCTGCTGACGAGCAGAAGTGGCTTATTCGTGTGGTGCTTAAAGATCTGAAGATAGGACTTAGACACGAACGCGTCTTGAGTTTCATTCACCCAGACGCACTGGAAATGTATAATCATACAAACGATCTGCATAAAATCTGTCGAGAGCTACGCAATTCTGCAGTGAGGTATGTTCCTCAGCTTGAACCCTTTCAAGTATTTACGCCAATGCTGGCAAAACGTGTGGACTTTGGAGAATGCATCACTGCAATCAATGCTGATGCATTTGTCATGGAGCCGAAACTAGATGGAGAGCGAATAACATGTCATGTTCGAGAAAAAGAAGTGCAGTTTATATCGAGGAACGGAGTAAATTACACAGAAGATTACGCGCCATCAATTAAGCCGCACGTGTTGTCACAACTGGAGCCCGGAATTGATTGTATTTTAGACGGAGAGATGATGGTGTGGGACAATACAGAGTATCGTTTGCGTGAATTTGGATTATTAAAAAATACAGCGATTGCAGTGCGTAAAGGTGAAGCAACAAATCGATGGTTGTGCTACATTGTGTGGGATGTAGTTTACCTTGGTGGAGGCCCGAAAGCCGAAGCACTGATTCGTGAAGTTTTTAGGGGTCCGGGCGAAATTGCTGCTGTAATGGGGTTGCCGCTCCATGCGCGACGTAAATTGCTGCTCCGGATTCTCAAACCATTAGATAATCGAATTATTATCATCGAGCAGAAGCTGGTTAATGAAATGTCTGCTAAAGAAAGGCATGACAGGGTTATGGCGGAGGTTGATGCACAGATAGCCAACGGAGGTGAAGGCGTCATTATAAAAGATCTTAAAGCGCATTACATGTGCGGAGAAAGCAGTAGGAAGGCGAAGAAGTGGTTGAAGCTGAAGCCAGATTACGCTGGTATGACTACCGACCTAGATACAATCATTGTTGGTGGATTTTATGGCACTGGAAGACGACGAAGTGGCAACGTATCAGTCTTTTTGTTGGGTGTTCTTGCTCGTTCGTTGGATGAAAAGGGTGCGGCAGAAGTGATGAAGTCAGGTGCGGTTTGTCCAGGAGTATATACATTTGCTAAGGTGGGTACTGGGTACAACTTGGAGGAGCTTGAACAAATGCGACAAGAATTGGCACCTTATTGGCAGCCGTGGGATGATAACAATATTCCACAACATTTAAACGGCTGGAAACCACAGAAGAGCGACTTGAGACCAGATGTTTGGATCGACCCACGACGTTCTAAGATTCTTGAAGTCTACGGATTCGAGTTGTCATTCACGACATTATACCAAACTGGGCTGACAATTCGATTCCCTCGTTGCAAAGCCATTCGCAACGACAAAGAATGGTATCAGTGCATTGATCTTCAAGATTTGAATGCAGCACGTGGAAGCCTTTCAACCAAACGCGCTTCAGAAGTAGCTCTTGGGGAAAAAAGTTTGCCAAAACGCATTAAGAAGCGCGAAACTATCTCGAAATGGCGACCCAGTGGCGTCCTCGAAGATTACTCGCGGGCTGAATTGGAGGGTATCGAGCTAGAGCGCAATGTTTTCGAAGGAATGCAGTTTTGCGTGGTACCGGGAAAGTATCAAGTGCCACCGCTTGAGCTAAAGTTGTCGCTTCCAGCGATTATAAAAGAGAAAAATGATTTGCATATAACGAAACAGGGTGTCGAAAAGCTATTACATTTGTTTGGGGGTATCGTTGTGCAAAATCCAATTGTCGGGTCTACGCATTTTGTTGTCGCCTCTGGAGACGCTGGTTTGAAGGTTGCGAATTTAAGAAAACAGGGGCTCTTTAACATTGTGCACATTCGATGGGTGTTCCAATGTGTGTCAGCCTCACACTTGGTGCCCATTAAGGCAACAGATTATATATTCACAACCAATATACAGCGAGAACTACTAGCAAAGGAATATGATCGGTACGGAGATCACTTCACGGAACATCTCAGTCCGGGCAATTTACGACAAATTTTGCGTGAGCTGTCAATGTCGACCGAAGACGATGTTTTAAACGTTCCGTGGCAGCTTAAATTGAAATATTTGGCGATAGAGGAAGCAGAAGCGATGGATAGTGCTTTCACTTTTTTATCTCACTGTGTTGTTTACTTTCAGAGCAGCGCTCCGTCATGTTTGAACGAGAACGAAGATTCTGACTTTCTGTTAGTAGGGCAAATGAAACTATTTGAGCAGCAGCTCAGACTTTACGGAGGCATAATCAGCGGCACAATTGACTCTTCTGTCACCCATGTAGTCGTTGCTGACCCAGCTCAAGTAAAGCAAGTTGCACCTCTCATTCGGAACTTGCGTCATCAAGGCCTGCCTGTGCCTCCTGTTGTCTCGAGGGAATGGGTTAAAAACTGCGTCGAGCAAAAGTGTCAACTTCCTGTGAACGATTTCGTCATGCACTTGTAATTTCGGTATGTTTAATATAACGCTGCGTGTTCTAAAATGTTGAACCATGCAATGGACTTTTGGTGCTAGGTACGTATATTGCTGGCGTATTCTTTAAACTGCGTCGCATCCGCGCACCAGTCAAATTCACCAAAAAAAAAGCTATTGTCTACCTCGTCTGTGAGAGCACTTTGTGAGTCTCGCTCTTCGTACACAAGGTGGCCTTCAACTAATTGCGAAGTAAATTGGTCTTCGAAGTTTGAGGTATCCAACTTGCTGGTCAGTTTAGGTACAATAGGTGGAGCCACCTGCTTCGTCTCCAGACGGTGCCAGCTGACATTAGCGAAGAATGGATGGTCAAAGATTTCTTGCATTCCATTAGGTCCATTACCAAGACGCTGGTGCGCTTCCTTGTGCAGAAGACCCGAAAGAAAAGCGCAAAGAGTAGGCGAAAAGTGTTTCGGGAAACTTAGCTCATCCGTTTCAATTGCATGAAATAGTAGAGCGCGATCATGCTGCAAGTAAAAGGGCGGATATCCCGTCAACAGTTCATACACCACACAACCATAGCTCCAAAGATCAGCAGCTAATCCGTAGCCGTCACCTCGAATCATCTCAGGAGCAATGTAATCTGCTGATCCACAGAAACTTGTACAGATCTGTTCTGTTCGTTTCATGTGCTCACGCGCCAGGCCAAAGTCTGCGAGACGAAGGAATCCTGCTTCGTCGAGAAGAATGTTTTCAGGTTTGAGATCACGGTACAAGATACCACGTTCGTGAAGATAACGCAATGCTAAGGCGATTGACGCAGCATAGAATTGCACGTGAGCTTCAGGTAGACGGTGCTGAGCGTACTTTTCAAGTAAAAAATACATATCGCCACCAGGACAGTACTCAAGCACAAAGTTGAGCGCATCGGGAGTTTCGAATGAGCAGTACATTTTGGTGATAAACGGATGATCTACCGTGGAAAGAATTTTCCTTTCCGTTAGCAAGCGCTGGACTTGACGCGCGGCGTTCGTGTCTCCATCAATAGTGCTAAGTTTCGCTTTATAAACGACTTTGACAGCATAGAGGCGGTTAAAACACGCACGCAAGCGACAGAGTAGCACAGTGCCATAAGACCCCGAGCCAATAATGCGAACAATATCGAACACGTGGCGCATTTCTGACTCTCGATCTTTGATAACGGTCTCCTCGTGTTCCAAGACGTCGTCTAGTGAGTGTCTTGAGTGGCTCCCTTCGGCATCTGACAGCAGTGTGCTTGAGGATGATGATGCCGAAAACGTTGAGCGAGTGGCATGCGGCTTGAGATTGTATGAGCAGTCCCAGTCATTATTGCCATTTTTCTTCGTAGCCGCCTCAGACGTTGTTAGTGGGGCGTTAAGACTGTTGTAAGAGCATTTCCAGTCATCATTGTTACCACAAGTTGTCTTGCTCTTGCCGTTAGTCCGTGTCATTCCATCCGTTTGCGAGTTGCAATCGTTCTGTATGACGTCTTCAAGTGAGACCTTGGCGAGAGAACTGGCCAGCAGTTGTGCAAATGTCCATGTCTTGACATTTGCCCACTTCTCGTCCACTGCCGCCTTGGGGCCTTTGCAAGCCTTGTTTGCCGCTTCTACGCTGGCCCTGACTGAAAGTGGCGCCATTTGACTCGTGCTTGTTCTTTACCCTATAGGACAGCTGCTTCTTCTTCCAGCGTTTGCGTCAGATTCTATGCGACTAATGGCTTGTGCTGTGGGCAGAGCAAAGCATCGAATGAGGCACTGAGCTCCTGGTTATTGCTCAACAATTTGGCTGACTGCAGCTGTGACCAGATGGGTGGCGCAAAATATATGTTTCCCACGAATACGATAACAGACGGGATGGAGGACCGACTATCCCCACCAATGGCTTGTGTGAATTTTTCATAGAATATCCAGTGCTATAATTACTAAGTTTGATTGGAGAAAGGACGAGCTTTACCAGAAGATCGCATGTTTGTTTTTCTCCTGCGTATCCATCGGGCAATCCGCCTCTTTTACGCATCAGAATGCAAAACATCAGTTTTAAACAATGCTGATTATATGTCAAATCGCATCTACAAGACAAAAAGTTGTTTTCGCTGAACGTATCCTACATGCATATAACTCAGTTTGAAGCTTCTAGCTGTTCTCTAGCTTACACTAAACTATTGTCTGTATTGCCTTTTTTTGTAAGGCAATTGTAGAGAGCTCAGAAACTATGCGTGCAGGACATCATGCTAAAGGTATTGGGAGCCCGTTTCGCATCTTTATTAGCTAAGAGGTAACGAACTTAGTCATCTGCGTGCTGGCTAGCAGCTTACACATCGCATACACTCGATCGTATAAGAGAGGTTTAGTTTACCTGGATGGATGGGCACGGAGAAGGGGGAATTGCAGAGTATTGATGAACCCTAGTCAGTTTGAGCCTGTCGACAAATAGCTTTGAATGTGAGACAGCTAGGTTATAAGATTTCAAGATAACAAAACTACAATTGATTAACAAGCGAATAGAATGTCAAACCTGGACAAATTAACTTGATTTTTTCTTACATTTTTGTGCAAAATGACGGAGCACAACCACCGGCAATACCGGTAGTACTGATTGAAATTTGCCAATAACTTAGCTGCAAATTTGCCTTAAAGGCATTAAGTCTTCTTCTTCCCTCCACGTTGGGAATCGCTTCCTCATCACACAAGCGTGTGTGCTGTGTATGAGGGACTGTTTGTGACCAGCGCCGCCCTCTTACAAAAAAAATTTGTACCAATACCTCCAGTTCATGGTATAAAGAGCACTGCTTGCTTTAATATAAATTGGAATCTATCACTGAAGTCTGAAATCCCGTATTGGGTGCCGATATAAAGCTAATCCGATTGATAATCGGGATTGCCATGAACTTTGCACAGAGAAAGATTCGACTAAAGGAGTCCGCGTTAGTAAACGCACACTGGTTGGGTTCGTACGCACCAACTAGGATCGAGAGCCTCTAACGTAACTAATTATCTAGCTTGCTTCGCTCTTTCAGAAGTCCAAACATTTAGAATTAATTTTATTTGAAATATTTTTAAGTATGTGAGGAAACAAGCTCAGTGATCTTGTGTATTTTTAACATTGTCAATTTGGTCAAATTGTGTTATATACAACAAGGTTCAAATGGACAAAGGCACGGTAAATTGGGATTCAAACGGTCGAGGAAGAGGGTGATTAGAATAACCACGATCGGAGAGGTTGTATAATAGAAAGAGACCGTCTGTCGCGGTCTCCAAGGTTTCCCCCATCAGGACAAATTGGAGCGGCTAAAGTCGCGGCCTCTGAGACGAGCCTATAAAAATTAGGTGATTGTAAGCTGCGTGTCGTGTGGCCTTGCCCGGATGTTACTAAGAATCACTCATTCGTTCCCTGGTGTGTCGGTAAAGCCGAGTCAGTAAAACTGAGTAGCGTGACCATCGTGCAAAGATTCAAAAACTGCACTGATTTTTCGCCAATGGTGGTACGTATTTTCAAATGAGCTGGCTGGCGTGAATCAGCGGAATTTAAGTCTTTTATCCCGAACAAAGATTGGAGCTCATGTAAAGCATAAAAGTTCTCAGGGGGTGTATGCTAGAAGTTACGAGAAGGTGAAATCAGCAGCTGAGTACTGATAGAAGCCAAGTGCATCATCAGTCACCAATATGCTTGTCACAGCGGACGCCCGACAAGCACGAGGTATCAAGAGCGGATCATTTCCCCGTAAGAAATCTATTATTTTGTTGGGAAAAAATCTTGACGTGGTTACTTGAGATCCTTCACAGGTATTGTCTCCGGATCACAGTGTATGCCAAGAGATTGTACCTAAAACCAACTGCTATTACCAATGGCCTCTAATGAGGGGGTAGCGTGATGATATATGCACTGTTGCGCAAAATCTTTTTGGGTTTGGTAAGAGAGAGTAAATTTCTCCACTCGACACCATCTATCTGTAGCGGAAAGGTCATATCAAATGGTGATTTTCGCATACTTTCAACGGCTACGATTCAGACTCTGACAATAACTCTCAGAATAGATCTGCTGCAGCAAGAATGTTAGAATGTTTTATACAGCGCTCTCGACTTCTTAGTCAATGGGCTTTTCTTAATACTCATGCGAGCAAGTGATTTGCCTCTTGCTGCAGTGTGACTACAAGAGAGGTTCTATGGAAGTGGCTGGGTTTAAACAAGAAACTATCTGGTTCACCATCAACTTTAGTCTCCTGGTCCCGCGGTGGTTAAGATTTCATCATGTAGAAACACAGATCCATATCGACGATAAATATGTTCAAATTTGCACAGAATGCGCGAAATCAGAGGTAGACATCATAACTTATCACTTTCTGTGCTCGATTGCATTCATCTGTAAAATCCGCGAAGATGGCTGTGTCGTTGACGCAGATAATATGCAATCTCTTGGTTTTTCTGCCGGACGCACGGATTTTGAGGCTAGTCCCACAAAAGTGAAGGCCAGAGAAAATTAAATTAATTTAAAAGTAGCGAAAACATTGATATTCACGAAGATGATGGAACTCCAAAAAAAGTAATATGTGGTTGATGTTGGCTACTTGCCGCGCACCAGAAGTAAAATCAGCCTTCCGATAAAAGATATAAGAATGTATATAATAAACACTAATATCATTAGCATTATTCAACATATTTGAACTCCTTAAAACCAGAGCTGACTGGACACTGAGATACTGTAGAGGTTCTCGGTTCTAGGCTTATTGAGCTAGAAAATAAGGCAGCTCGATTCCCGTTGAAATTGGTCGTGAATTTTCCCACTGACGATCCTGATGGTTTATATTCTCTGCGAGGATGGGATATATAATGTTAGTGAATCTGTCTCCGGTAAATGAGTTCGTATCGATAGGGTCGGGATGGAATCAGGAAACGGTTGCCAACGGGTCGGAGCTGTAATCACTTGCCTGAAAGCGCTCACCAACTAATGAGGCACGTTTAGGAGCGCCCCAACCTAACGCCGGTGGAAAATGGTCTACATCGTGAGGCCGTCAACGTCAATCGTCTGAGCCTTTAAGGGCTGGTCGGAAGAAAATCTAACCCTCCGGGTATTGGAAGGCGACATGGCCATAGAATTGCCATGCTTCAAAAGAAGCGACAGCACGTTGCGTTCGCGGTCTCTAATTTATGATAGCGCACGCATCAAAGTGAGCTAACGAACAATACCTTAAGAAAAGAGCTGCTCCCTACGTGGGACAATTTGAACAATAGATGCCGTGGGTGCACTCGAAATCCGCCACTGGAAAAAGCAATTAACAGACAATTTTCAGGAGTTAAAAGTTTATCGCCGCAGTCGGATCAGACTGTCTCCCTGAGGCGGTAACGGTAACCAACTTCATAGAAGATGTAGAAACGAGACCAAGACTTTCCACGCCTGCCGTATCGCTTTTGAGAAAGCAATGGGTGTGTGGGCGTCGCGTTGATTGCGGACTATAACAACCGTGCCACAATGGCATACTGAAAAGCGGGATGTTCAAGATCTTCGCAACAAACCTCAGCAATAGCGAGGAGAAAGAGTTTGGTCTTTAAGCTGCAAATTAACACCGTGGTTACGATCTCCTACTGGAGTGAATTAGCGATTTCTCTTGCAATAACTACACAGAGCGGTAAGTGGCTAATCACGCCAAAGAGACTGTATAATGTAGCTGTGACGTTTCGTCTCCTGGTGACATAGCTGTTTAGGTCACATTATAGCTATTTACAAACCATTTCATCAATAAATTTTCATGGTTGTGCAAGTTATGGAAGTCGGGTGTGGAGAGCCACATAAACACTTGCGAGCAAATTTCACATGTATGTGCTTTGATAAGCGATTACCAATTATAAAAAACGTTTTGTTTGTCGCAGATCTCGCGAATATAAATGCAATTGTACATTATCCAGGTATTTGTTTCCAAGAGCACTCCATGCAAATTGCTCGCGACTTGCACAATTAATCTACAATCACGCCGACATGGCACGATCCCTCACCAATCTCTCTGAATTTATGTCAATGGGTGCTGGATTGTGGAAGGAGATGCGACTTTAAAGGCCGTAAGTAAAGCCTTTTAAGAGCCTCGATTGTGGCTCTATCGAAAACGGATGGCTCATTTCATTACGCATGTGAAATCAGTCTATGCCATAGATTATGCTTTTTAACGGGAATTGCCCGTCAGTCTACACACACTTTTTTAGGGAGAATTAAGTCAACTGACACACCTCACCGCTGTTTCTCGCTTCCTGCGGGCTGCTGACTTGCGTAGAAAGGAGGAAAGGTGATGTAACATTTATTAATAAGGCCAATAGTCTCTCAACCCCTCTAACCTGATAAGTACTTCTAGTTCTAATACATCAGAACTGATTCGAGATATACAACTATACAGGGTGTACAATTAATGCTATTCATATAAACTAAGTGGTCCACACAACATATGTAATGGGACCTGGTCCATTAAAGAGCCATTCACCTAAAGGTGGGTTTACCCATTTTTTAGCTTTACTTTAAATCTTCTTCCGCTCTTCGTATTATTCTGGCCCACCTCGCAAGAGCAACAACAAAACGCTTGCTCTACATGCGATCTTCATCACCATCAAACTTGGATTTTAATTTCAGTATCACGTCATTCAGCGCATTCGCGCAATCGTGAGCTTGATCGTCACGACGAACGTGGTGCGTCCACCCTAGCGTTCGACGAACTATTTCGTAAAATGGGTGCTCGACTGATGACGCGAGTCGCGTATTTTTGCGCCATCGGACCGATTACTCGTTTCGGAGGCAAGCCACGAAGCCTCACGTATAATTTTTGTCCAGCAATCTACTCTGGATTCCATCCAGGTAATCGACACTCGATTCTGGGCGCAGGTATATGGGACCAAATTCGTGGGTATCCACCGTTTGCAAAGCGCAAGCACCGCCGCTGAATTGTTAAAGGTGCGCGATGTGCGCTTTCAATTTGCGCATTTGACAGCGCAGAATCAAGTCTTATCTGATATCGAGGATTTTTGCGAAGTGCACTCTGTCATTAGACGGCTTCACGATGAAAGAGACAGAAGAGGACAACTTCCATAAGCGGAAATTGTCTCAGACACGTATCAAACACGCGAACGATACTGAAGCAGTCGCGACGAATACGCGTACGAGGATGCAACGTATTCTCGGTCGCTGGATACCCCAGCCATTTCACCAAGGGCTCCTTCCGATCGCGGTCGTTCCTCTCCACCACCACGTTCTCGACGTCGTAGTATCGATTCCTATGTCGAACAAGAAGAGGGTGAGTTGGTCAGGGCGGTCGTCTTCTCTGCTTCTCCTGTGATTGGCCCACAGCCTTCGTCCGCCTTGCAGCTGCGATTAACGAAGGTGGCGAAGCTTCTCTCTCTGAAAAATCAGCGGCTGATCGAGGTGACCCATCGCGTGTCGTCGACACGACAACGCGTGAAGGATAACCGATAGGTCGTTCGCGAAGTTTGCGACATCGTATGGCAGCATGAAAACGTGCCTGGGGACGCAATCGAGAGTCGGATCCACCTATTGAAGCAAGCTCTCCAGCCTGCTGCGGCTGCTTCCGCTGATGATGAAGGCCTCCTGCCAAGCGATCTCGCTCTGTTTCGGTCGTTTCCGATTATTCTCGTCATTTGAAGGGCGATGCTGAGGCGCCGAAGTCAATTTGTTTAACCCTCGACCCTCGTGTCGAAGCCGTGGCTCTAAAGCCACCTTGAATAAGACTACGCTATCCAGATTAGAAATTGCGTCGTCGCGATGGAAGGGCTTGAGGGCCCTACGTAGAACGTCGGATGGGTCCTTAGCCAGCTTGGCAGGTCGATAGTGTAGGCATTCCCACTAGCGAGGTAATAGCTCCGAGCTTATCAAGCACGAAGCCGCATCGTCTGGTAGGTTAAGTAGTACATAACACTCCACACTAAAAAAACGGTTTGCCTTGATCACCTCATCTATCTGCGTACTCCTTTTTTGTCGACGCATCCACAAGGGGTAAAGCTCGTATCTCTAAAATTGTTGGGCTACTGTTACCTCAGAATTGTTTGAAATTTCGATTTTCAATTTCAGCAAAATTGTTTTTGCGTCATCACGCTACCGGCTTCGCGAACCTAAGGTAAGGTCACTGACCTTATCTCTATACGGGAACCAGTACGAGTGTAGCAGTTTGCAAACCGCTACCTCCAAGAGTACTTAGAACCTTTATCCAAGGCAAATGTACACTTCGGTTCAAATTGAGACTGTATTCATTTTTTGAGTTGCAGCAGAGCCGCCTTTATCTTGAACCTTAGGTTTAAACAGTAAAGCCTAATTTATATGCATAACTACTGGCAGTTCTACCACGTCGTGGCATCTTGTTATGGTGTAGCCGCACCGTTGTGTGATTATACCAACTTGTGTTATTCACACCTTTGTTGTGTGACCCACCCTTTCATACAAGGGTACGTGTAACCCCGTTACAAAGAACCCGTGTGATCACATTCACACTGATGAATAAATCCAGGGCGCCCCTGTACTTGCGCTTCACATCGCATCATTAATTGTATCAATATGGGAGGCAATGATTTGCCGAGTCCCTCCTTCACTTACATCAGAGACACCAACTATCGCACGAATTGGTATATGAGGGTGCCGCAAGCCATTCATAAACCATGACATAAACACAGTGAATGAATGAATTGAATTGTTCATGGCAACCTCAATCAATGGTAATAACAAACTTCATTCCGCGGCATTTTTCGCACAGAAACTTTGCAACACATCATCTTTCTGCCCGGTTGGCACGTTTTATTCGCCCATCGGTCTACGGGTGTGCCGCTGTGGACATATCAAAGCGAGTGCTAAGAATTCGGAACAACGCTTTTCAAAAGCCTCTCGTGAATTATGAATCACGATCGGAGACGGTGGCATTTGGCGTCTGGCAACCCGTGGTTGCGATAAACATGATCAATGAACAGTCTAGCCAAACCTTCGGTATTGATCGAATCGCTACACGGAGCGATGTGAGCCATCCAGCTGGGTCTGTCAACAAAGACGAACACCTTATTGTGGTCGTCAGCATTCTCGAGGAAACCAACAATAGAGTCGAGACCGAATGGCTTCCCATAATTAGTAGGAACAGGAAGACTCTGCAGTGTCAATTGCCGCGAGTCTTGTGCTCTTCACGTGATGACACACATCGCGTGTCTTCACGTATCGTGCAACCCACTGGTACATGTGGGGCCACCAAAATTGGGCACTGAGAGTCTTCTCACGGCCAAAGTGACCGGCCATCGGCGTATCCTGCGCCTCGTACACTATATTGTGCTTCTAATCATCGTTGTAGGGAACCTCAATTCGTGGCTCGTCGTCACGTGCAACCTCAAAGTGAAGGATGCCTTACATTCGTACATAACGATGCAACCTTGATTACAAGCGATCAGGAAGCTTGTCATGGAATTCCGTATCACTCGATGACAGTGCTCTGATAACCAGGTCACACTGTCCATCCTCAACATACGCTCGACGTACCATATCAAATACATCGTTTTCGATATAGCTGATACGACCTAGCTCATAATCAGGACGACGTGACAATGCGTCTGCCAGCACGGTGAGTTTCCCTGGCTTGTATGCGACAGTGAAGTTGTATTTAGCGAAGAATGAAACCACTTAGTCATTCGCTGTGACAAGTGAGGTGACTGAATTGCATAACGCAAGCTAGCGTGATCCATGTAGACGTCAAACGAAGTTGAACTTGAGAGGTGAATACAAAACTTCATAAGTGCACATTGCATTTGTAAAAGATCCTTGTCCGAACAGGATAGTTCTTTTCTGCTGGCTTAAGCTGTTACGATTGAAATGACACGACACGATCGTGTCCTTCTGAGTCCTTTTGAAATAATGAACAATCGATTGCAAACTCAGAAGCGTCACACACCATGCTATACGGCTTCGTATCATTTGGTCATTTTGGTGAATGCTTCTCCACAAATGGATGATTACTCTCAGGGTACATCCTTCTTCAGCAAGTATGATATCGGGCGTACCATGTCCGCGTAATTACGCGAGAAGCGATGTAGGTAATTGAACAAATCAATCCATTGCCTAAAATCTTTTTGACTACGTTGCGTCGGCCACTCCACAACTGCTTCGGCTATTTCTGGGTCTGCACAATCACCGTGTTCACAAACATAACAACCGAGGACCGGTATTCGTTAGCACCGAGAATACACTCTGCGAGATTCGCTTGCAATGAATGTTCACCCATACATCCCAGTACCACACGGAGGTGCTTCAAGTGCACTTCTTTGTTAGATCTGTCATCTCTGCTCTAGGGTCGAGGGTTGAGGGTATAGGGTTTATATTGTGTGTCCTTCAAATGGACAAGATACCGTCAAATTAGGTCTCTGCGAAGCGTCGCAGTGGTTGAAACAGATGGAAGATCAATCGAGAGACTCGGCCACTGTATTAGTAGGAGTAGTGTCATATACAGCCGCCGTTGGTTCCTTCGCCTTTTCAGTACACACATGTCGACAGGTTACTTTCATCTTGAGGGGGGAACAACCGACATCTCTCCCTCATAAATTCTTTT
>NW_020187589.1:608915-609110 GCF_900000015.1 Plasmopara halstedii | reverse complement strand
TTCGGCAGGCCAAACACATAGTTCATATTCATGGACTGCCAACACCCGGAGGGTACCGAGAAACTGGCCAGCGGCGCCGCCGCACTCGTAGAGGGTTCCACCCTTTGTCACGTCTCACTCGCGTCAAGCTGTACAAATGGAAGAGGACATATATGCACATATGGCCTCGTCCATTTGTACAGCTTGGGCTTCCAG
>NW_020187589.1:608580-608905 GCF_900000015.1 Plasmopara halstedii | reverse complement strand
GCCCAAGATGCCTCGGACTCTGTCCCACCACGCCATCAATGGCATGCAGCGACTGCTTCGCAACAAGAGCAGAACTCAGAGGTGTACGATCCACTTCACGTGCATCACGGGGGCCTCGCCCTCGATGCCTTGGCCCTTGACCGACCATGTCACTCATGACATGCAGCGACTGCTTTGATTCTCGAGCAGCACTCAATGGGTTACGTGCCACTCCACGATCAGCCCGTGAGCCACGCTCGGGACTCCTGTCCGATACACCGTTGGTGTCTACCAACTCGGACATTCCAATGTCTACCACGTTGACCGTCTCGGTCCAGTGCTCTCT
>NW_020187589.1:608428-608570 GCF_900000015.1 Plasmopara halstedii | reverse complement strand
GTTCACTTAGAGTTTGTATACTCTTGGAAGTCAAGCTTCCTCTGTGCAAGGTGCCGTGAGACCCGTCACAGGCTCGCAGTAGGTGCAAGGATGCCTCCTGGTGAACCTGGGTCTCGTTGAGGTTGAGGTCAATGGGACTTAT
>NW_020187589.1:599561-608418 GCF_900000015.1 Plasmopara halstedii | reverse complement strand
AGTAGTTATGCATGTATTTAGATTTTACTATATATATTTAGGAAAATCTATACATCTAAAATTAGGCGGCTTTGCCGCAGATAAAAACAAATAAAAATCAGTTTTGGATTACAAGCGGAAGGGTAATAAGCCTTGGGTTAAGGCAATAATTACTCTTGGAGTAAGCGATTGTGGTCTGCTAACTCGTACTAGTTCTAAGTATAGAACAAAAGGTCGGTGATCCAAATTACGCTTCCTCTTAGCGCAACGCTACGGCAGCCCCGCTGCAGTGTGTGTCTCGCAAACGTTTGTTTGCGAAGTCAGTACATCACTACTCCTGAACTTTGGAGTTTCGAATCAGCAGCACGCCAAACAAAGCCCCGTCAGAGCAGTAACATCTTTCGGCGTTTAAAAGATCGAGGTGTTCCCAGCCTAACCTTAGAATCACTACGATTTTATATTGCGATCTTTCCGACGAACCTGCTAGCATGAAGGCCCTGAAGGACCCTGAGAAGAGCAAACCGACGGACTTGTCAACGCAAATAGCTTTTCGTCCTCTAACTCATCTTAAGTGACAGTTAAAAGAGAGAGTGCAGGGCTAAGTAAAGACTTCAAAGAACCAGAATTGCGTCAGTCAGACGTCGAAGTAGTAGACCATGAACAGGACGTAACTAAGGGCTATGAGCATATCGAGATCGCCAAGCTGTCAGGGGCGACGAAGAAGTATGACACGACAAAGAAGAACCAGCAGAGAGGAGATGCATTCGAGTAGCAACAGAATGAACGCTTTCACGATTAGTCACTTGAATGAGAAGGACGGATTCAGCATGACTTTTACGTTGACAGAGGGCGAACAACACCCGACTTAGTGCGAAGGGAAAAGTTCGACGCAGTATCCATAGAAACGAAGAAGGCAGACAGCGATCGACCACGAACGGCATGGATTATGACAATTTGCGAGCTCTATAACATCGACCATGGCAAAGTCAAAGTAAATTAGGACTTCTCTTTATCCATAAATCGGAGATAATCCAAGTTGAAGGGTGAAGAGAAGGCCTTGCTGTTTAAAGTGTTCTGGAAATTCTGTGTACTCAAGATTGGGCAATGCTCGTTTGGCTTGCAACAGTTGTAAGTGTGGATGGACTTGTCAAATTAGAAGTACTCGAGCAGCTACACGTAAACTCGGTATGATGTGACAATAAATTCACCGCAGCTTTGTGTCCTTCCCCCAGTTCTATCAATTAAAATGTTTGACATATTAACAATGAAGTGGTAACAATGTGTAACCAAACATCGAAAACCATCAACAACCTAAGATCAGCAACGGCTACGCAAGCTTTGAAATTTATTTGCTGCCTATTTTCAGGATACCAGGATTTACTAATTAAAAAGAAGTCACTTTCAAATTTGAGCTGCATTCTGCGGTGGTGACAACGAAAGCTGAATCAACTCTTTCGATTAAGTTTTGGCTTTGTCGCGGTAATATAGCTACACTCGAATATGAAATTGGAGCAGGCGCTACAGCTTAAAGATAAATGGGACCGGGAATTCAGAAGTTTTTGTGAGGTAAAGTCTCAACAAAGTCCTGCTCGCATTACGCACTTTGGTCATGACAAGTGTTTAACTGTCGAGCTAGAGAAGGCAGAGGAGACTGTGATTCTTGGCAAGTAAACCGCATTTATTCCATGAAACTACGCACTTTTAACTAATTATAACGCTAACCATTTACAGACAAGCGTGAGCTCGAACGGTTAATGAAAAAGGCATTCCTTTCTACAAGACACAATACACCATCACAAATCGAGCTTATAAATCACGTTCAAGGCTGTTCTGCATGCACAAATCGATTACACTTTTGCGATTCATGCACCGAGAAAGCGTCCGAGTTCTTTAGCAACTTTTCTTCAGCTGAGCTTTTTGCCCGATACGGCAATAAATTACCACCCGCCGACGAAATTGAATTAGCTGCGTTTGTAGAATCTGTCAATCTTCGTGAAGCTCGAGCTATTGGCCATGGATTTGTTGACGCTTAGCACTATTCCAGTCATTGGTCTAATTTAGATATCGATAGGTTTCGTACACGATACAAGTTCAAAAATACATACTGCTGAGGAATCTACATGAATGAGCACGTAGCTTTCTAACAGGAGTTTCAGAATCCCGTGCCATTTTTACTTCATGCTCTTTGATATTAATGGACTGCATCGCAGATTCAGGAATCCACGTCAATTGCAAAAATATCGAACTACTGTAACTTCTTACGAATTATGAAACCAAAGCCGGCAGAGCGCATCGACGATGGTAGCTTCATGAGAATCGAAGTCATTTCAATGATGAAACTATTGCTTGTCTCGGGCGTCGCTGTCACGTTTCTCACACTATTTGTACTTATTGGCTTTGGTGGATCACCACCAGTTGCTACATCTGACTGGACAAGCAGTCCGACACGATGCACTTCAGACTTTTCCATCAGTCTTTACAGGGAGTGCATCAGATCAAACGGTACAATCAGTGACAATGATACAGATATTGATAGTGCCGTATCTGCTATTGATGAGGTCTTGAAAGTTTCATTGAGAGAACGAAGATCCATCTTAACGTGTATGTTTGACGCATGCACGAACCGAACGAATCGTCCATTTGCCAGTAACGAACAGAGTCTACATGTTGTCCATTATTCGTTTGAACTCAATGGATTTAAGCAGCTCAATCGCTACTTTTACCTCGAAGCCTCATTTCCAAACTTGAACCAAACATATCAAACTTTTAATGTTACATTGATCCCGCATGTCAAAGGGTTTTATCTCAACGAGACTAGTGGTAATCAAACATATGCAGACATCATTGACAATGTCGCTTTAAAGACAGTCACTGTCGAGTGTGCAGTAGGTAATTTGTATTGTGAGCCAGTCTACTTCTTACGATTTGGTGATATTGATTTTAAAGATTATCAAGTTGACGTCCTGTTTAACTCTACGCAGACTTTGACACTCTCTGGCTCAAATGTTCAATTTCGAAAGACATGGGGCACTGAATCGTTCACAAAGTGGCTCATTGGTATCAAGTTTTTCTTTCTTTTCCTCTCTACACTCTTTGCAGGCTGGTACATTCACTGTGTTAATCAGCTCTCGTCACGTGAGCAGAACGTAGAACAAGGATTTGTGATGGCTTTGATCTTGTCGCTCATATTTTTCAACGACCCATTTTACTTTGCAGAAGCTACGTACGGCAGCAACGCAGCTCGACTTTTAAGTGTTGCATTTCAAGTTACATTCTTTCAGATGCTGTTACTGTTTTGGCTAGTTGGGATTGACAACATGCGCTTACAAGGAATGGAAAGTGGCGTGTCGAATGTGAAGTTTTTTGGTCCAAAGCTGTTCTTTGTGACAAATTTTTGGTTCATCATGGTGCTTTATTACGGCTACATCAAATATAGCCGCAACAACGATGTCATGTGGGATCCTCTTGCTGAAAGCAATTCTTTTACATCCCTTAAATCACTCTGCAGCCTTTTCAGTGTTATATTTATCATGTGGTACGGTGTTCTCATTGGAATGAGTATACGTGAGATTCGTGCTCGTCGTGTTCGGTACCACTATCTCATAGTGTTAAGTGGTTTGATGATGATCATTTCCTTTGCAGGTCTTGCTAGCGGTGAGTTATCGCCGATTCCATCGAGCGGTGGAGCATGGACGTCACTTCAGACGATTATTAATGTCTATGTCTACATGCTCTGCTACTTGCACGCTCCATCCACTACGACTCTCGAACATCTGCGTAAGCACAAACATACGAAGGGTAATCAAAACTGCGAAGTCAAGCCACTGAGTAGTAGCAACGCCGTCGATATTGCACAGATTGAACTGGCTGACGGTAACGAAATTAGCGAAAGCGATCTGGCGTAATAGAGACTTGTAGCGAAGCGTTACCGATAGTGTATTCAAATCATGATTTTCAAGAGCTAGCGATAACCTTAAGCTGTATTTTAAGCACGAAAACGTTTTGATGGGTCCGAAATTTCCATCGAACGCTTTCGGTTCTTGGAAGTTTCGTTTAGTGGTGCCAAGTCATGGTGCACTGAAAGATTTTTGGCCAGAAGGAAGGCCACTTCCATGCTCTGCGAGTAATTTAGCCGTGGATCACAATAGCTTGTGTAGCGCAGCGGCAAATCGGCTTCATCAATACCCTGCGGACCACCTGTACACTCGGTCACGTTTTCACCCGTCAGCTCAAAGTGGACACCACCAAGTATTGACCCCGCCTCACGATGGATTTCCAATGTTTGCTCTAACTCGCCAAATATGCGGTCAAATTGTCTAGTCTTGTAGCCATTTTCAGCCACGATAGTGTTGCCATGACACGGATCGCAAGACCAAATGACCTTTAGTCCTGCATCTTTCACAACTTTGATATGCTTTGGGAGTAAACTCGCCACTTTTTCGTAACCATATCGTGTAATTAGTGTGATTTTACCCGGATAAGCATCCGGATCTTTCCATAGCTTACGAATTAATGGCACCAGATCTTCTACAGCCATGCTCGGACCAACTTTGATACCTATGGGGTTCTCAATCCCTCGAAAGTACTCAATATGGGCGTGGTCTAGCTGGCGAGTACGGTCGCCAATCCATAAAAAATCTGTCCCTACGTTGTAATACTTGCCGTCCACTTTACGTGTCATCGTCTCTTCGTACCCAAGTTCCAGTCCTTCGTGCGACACAAAGAGATCGACAGTTTTTAAATGTGGTGAGTCCGCTCCAACGCCACACATATGCACGAAATGTAAACTATCTGTGATTTCGTTAACCATGTGCTGGTACTCTTCACGTCGTGATGAGGTCTGAACAAAGTCGAGGTCCCATTTACCAGCGTCGTGAATATCTGCAAAGCCCGAACTTACTAGCACGCGCCCGTAGTTTAAAGTAGCTGCGCTATGAAAATACCCATCCAGTAACCGGCGTGGATCTGGTGTACGCTCGTTTTTCTCGTATCCATTGATATTCTCACCACGAAAGCTGGTCACCATGTCGCCATCTAGCATCTCGGTGTCATTCGACCGAGGTTTAGCAAATTGTCCTGCCATTCGTGCTACACGCACGGTGGGAATACGTGCACCCCAGACTAACACAAGACTCATTTGAATCATAATTTTAAGCTTTTTTTCAATCAGATCTGGTTGACAATCCTGAAAACGCTCGGCGCAATCGCCACCTTGCAGCAAAAAGCGCTTTCCTGCCGCTACTTCTGCCAATTGTTTCTTCAATTCTTCAATCTCACGCACAGACACCAATCCGGGCAATGTTTTTACTGCATTATAAACAATTGAAACGATAGATATTCAGCCAAATGATTACCCGATTGAATGCATTTTATCGTAAGACTTACACTTGTCATGAGCTTGCTTTAGTGCCTTTTCATCGGGGTACGAAGCCTGTTGTTTGATGGGAAATTGACGCCATGACGAAGGGGTCCACTTATCTGCCATCTTTGGCCAAGTGATGTTTGGTGTGACGCACATGATTGATCACTAATGTAGCCATACAATACAAAAAGTAAGTATAAAGTCGTAAGAAAGCATGGGGAAGCATCGAGGTCGCGGTCCGACTACCAAGCGATCTGCAGCATACTCAGGAGACTCGTTCGTAGTCGTAAACCCATTGATGTTACACTCTACAGCTTGTAAAGCGCCAATCGCGCAACAAAATGGCAAGAAAAAGCAGCAAAAACAATCAAAGAAGCGCAAAGTGGACAGAAATGACTCGGATGATGTTTTGGTAGCAATAAAGAGGCGTAAGAAGATGCCGAACAAAATGATAAACAATGTCAAAGTATCGAATGCTACTAAGTTACCTCTTGCTAACAGAGGTGAGGCCTCCAGTACTGTGCTTCGTGTGAAGAAGGATACTGATGTGCTAGCTGGACTCGTTTGGATCTTGTATTCCCGCAATACCTTTCATCCTTGTGTGGTAGCATTCCCAAATCATGACGAAATATCGTGTAGTGATTTGGCAAGTATACTTAAGCATCTTGGATTGCAAGCTGTGGCGCTGCACCACAAGATGGCGGCAAAACAGCGAAACGAAACCATGCAGAGGTTTCAAACGTCTGTGACAGTAGCACCTTCAGAGCAAGGGATGGTGCTGGTAACAACTGAGCACATGATGGCAGCTACAGCGAGTGGACAGGCAGACGTGGTCCTGATTGGAAGTATCAACAAATCAACAATTGACCTCGCCAGAACGAAATTCGCCCATGTATACCATGTGACAGCTACCACTGGCCAAGAGATACTGAGTTCAGATACATTTCAACCAGAACTTACTATGCCGTCTTTACAACAATTACATCCACGATTGAAAGTTGCGCGACAGATTGTGGAAATTTCACAACGTCTGACCAAAACGGGAGCTGCTGATCGAAACGATGAAAAATGGGCACGTAAACTTGCTCGAGGTGCAGATTTAGACAATGAAGAAACGAAAAAAACAAAACGTGTATTAACCCCTGACGAACAAAGGCTTCAAGCATTGATGGAAAAACTTTACGTAATGCTGGCGCGCAAATTAACGGGTACTCATACGAAGAATGACAACATGATAAATGGTAAAGATCACAAAATAGATCATCACCATCGCCGTGAGAAGCTCGATGTGCTTGGTATAGTTACTGTGAATGCTGTTGTGGGCACAATTATGACAGAGGAGCGTAAATCAGCCCAAACTCGGTGGATGGACTATGCTGAAGGCAGAGCTCACGGTGGTCATTGGGAAGGTGCGGTACGTCATGGTGCTTCAAAAGACGCAACATCACTAGTGGTTCGAAACAAACTTTGTGCTGCACATTCTAAAGCAAACCATTCGAGTTTTCTGAGCAAGTGGTTCCCGAACGAAGAACCTAACGATGAAGTGAAGTGGGGCGGTGCATTTGGTAAAGTCTGCGGACATAACGAAGTGGTCTTGAATGAATTACGTGCTTTCTATCCACAAGAAGTGCTGAACTCGAAAGTCTGTAGTAGAATATTTCCAGCACCTGGAAATCAAGGCTTCGATGGCTGTCTCGAACATTTACGGTATGCTTGTATGGCTCAAAGAACAAGCATGACGCTCTGGGACGCTGAATATTTTATCTTTATTTCGTCATGTGGACGCGTAACATGGTCTAAAAAGAATCAATTATTGTCGCTATCCCTTTCGAGTCTGCAGTGTCTCGTTCCCGCCCTTCGTTGTTGGACGGTGGCAAGTGGCGGTCATATTCCACCGAGCGCAGTTCTTCGCGCGATTCAGCTTTGTTGTCAACTTGGGTATGGTGACAAGCATTCAAAAGATGCAAAAATTACTACAGACATTCTGAAGCGGATCATGAGCTTCGTATTTGGCGGTTCCGCTAGACTTTGGCGTCAAATTGCAAAAGTTCCAACGCCATTAGAAGAGGAAACTGTCTACGCTTTTCAACAGTAATTAGAGACATAGAAAAAGCGGTTAATTAACTTACGTTTGCAGTTGTTGCCATGTTACAGTTGGCGTCTATAATCTTAACTCTGGTTCTTTGGCTACTTTCGATTGCGAGTCTATTGTAGTTGCACATTCTAATGTTTGCCTATCTTCTATCTGTTCACTGAAGCCAAAACTGTCGTCATTCGTAGCATTGTTCAGATGTAATACATCTTTCTGCAGCACTAGTTTCTCCTGTAATGGATCAAACACTAGCCAATCGTCAGGTCGAGAGACTGTTCGATTTGCAAACTGCAGCTTCACCTGCATTAGCTTAGCTAATGCTTCTTTGCATGTGTCCTTGTCTACCAATGACGACGTGAGTTCATCAGAATGATTCCTTTTCGTTTCATCTTCAATCACTTCAGGTGTTTCATCATCGGACAGTAGCTCGGGCATGTCTGGCTCAGAGAAGACAGATGATAGACTACCACAATAACTAAGTCATAATTACTAGAATAAACGAGACTAAAGATGTTACTTACTGTGTCGGAAGAGAATCAAACAGTTGGTGGTAGAGCCAGCGACCTGAGAGAAGATCAAAAAATAGTGGCCAGCCTTGATCTACTAAGCCCCAGTGTTTGACAACATAGATAACAGCATATGCACTCAAAAGATGTAGCGTGGGTACTTGTACACGCAAAAACGGAAGGCGAGTGTAGTGCATGGCCAGTTCTTCCCATAAAGTCTCCAGGAATGAAAATTGTGGGTACATGTCACACACAATGACAGCATTCGAATACGCATCGCCCAGCAGAGTTAATAATATTCCGACGCCTGCCACAACGTACACGATAAACCACAGAGAGTGACGCGCGCCGTCGAAAGTAGTCATTATGCCCGTAATGCGCCTCATAGCACAGTGAGTTGAGCAAGCGATTGCGGAATAAGTTGATACCGTTACCTATACTGTGCGAGACCGGTATTCTGTAAACTAACCGTCACACCGAAGAGCTACATCGTATGCTTTTGTGTGAG
Source organism: Plasmopara halstedii (assembly GCF_900000015.1). Lineage (NCBI taxonomy): Eukaryota > Oomycota > Peronosporomycetes > Peronosporales > Peronosporaceae > Plasmopara > Plasmopara halstedii. The sequence continues at coordinate 599,971 of NW_020187589.1, read as the reverse complement.
AGAACTTGCGACTTTAATTGTTCTTAGTCCTTGCATGATCGATGTCAAAGGGAATAAGCATAACGGTGGGATGATCGGCATCTCATTTTACGATGATGCATTCGTTAATTTACACTAAACGTCACTACCATACCAATTGCTATCATACCTTACTTCAATCATGTGAGCTTGGCATCACTTTCTTTGCTTTAATAACTTAAAATGTAATGACTGCTAAAAGCACAGGAAGGGCAGCACCGATTACTGCCTGACCTGCTGCACCACTCTCACCATGGATTCTGATGCAACGCAGCTATTCCTTTCTTTAAAGAGTTGCGGCCACCCATTGGAATTTCTGCTTGCATCCTCGTGCAAGCCAAGTCGGTCAGCAAAGACTTTTGCTTTAGTTTTGATGAGATCTCCAGTGATGG
>NW_020187589.1:595505-599551 GCF_900000015.1 Plasmopara halstedii | reverse complement strand
CATTGGACAAACCACCATACCCACCAACGATTCATTAGCTTTTAAGTGGCCAGCTCCGGGCACCATCAACACACTTCCTGAGTGACAACCCGCGGGCGGCCCTCCATACGACCCCATATCGTTTCTAAATTGGGAACGTCAATAGCATCCAATGAAGTGTGGATCATTTCCGGCAGCATACTGCCTAGCGCTTGAGCACTTCTCCTGGTGCATAGTCAAAGTGGGCTTATTACTTCCAATAGATTCACCTACGCCAGGAAAGCTACTCCCAATCGTTTTCGATCGCCAATCGATCCATGGCTCGTGCTTATCAAGCCACGTTGTAAATATAATCAGGTCATACCGTTTGTCCATCTCAAGAACTGTAAATAATTCCTTCGAGTTAAAGTCTCGAATTTCACTAACAGACCAACCGTGCTTTCTTCGCGGTGACCATTGCACCAGTGACCAATGTCACTGAGATAAAGCCATTGCTTCTATCTCATGCATCCAGAAGCGCTGAATCATTTTCAGTAACACATTGCTTCCGCGCATAGTTACGCGACGCGCCAGTGTCAATCAAGACTCTGAACGGACGACCACACTTGCTATGGCCACGAGGAGATCACTCCGTCTCGCGTCGTTAGCGAGGGACAACGATCCTTCGTATGAGTAATTCTACCACCACACATACGAGAGCTCATAATTGCCCCAGTAGATCGCACTGCATCCACTGGGTTTTGGCGTTTTCCGAACGCCTCGTGGACAACTACGGCGGATGTGACCGAATTATCCAAAACAGCGAACTTGCTGCCTTCGGGCTGTCACTGCGCTAAGGTCCATTGGTGCCGGAATTCCGGTAGCAGCAATCACTGCATACATTGGGTTGGCCGATTGACTACATACTTGGCGCTGACAGTTTTCTCACGCGATGCAATCATAATTGCATCTTCCAGAGTCGTCGGGCTCTGGCGGAAGACATCAGTCTTAGGAGGACCATAAGCCAGTCCCTCCATAGACACGGTGGCCATCACTGCCTTAACAGTGATTCACTTGTCATAATGGCACGGAGCTCACGGAGTTTCTGTTCACTGTGCCATTGTCGTGACGGCATGACAGAAACTTCTACCATTTTCGAAATGCCACATTCGGTGGAAGGTATATCGATTACATGGCCTTTTAAACGTAGCAAAGTATCCAGGGTAATTAACTTCCAATCGCCTAATCTTCGCACGGCCACCCAAATGCGACATGGCAAAGGCCACTTGACTACGGTCATCACGAATTTGGACCATCGTGATGTGATAGCGATATCCAGTTTTAGCTGGCAAAACGCAGGAGTTTCATCTTCGTCCCCGTGCAATCTTCTTTTCACCATGATTTCAAGGGACGCTCTGTGTGTACCGACGGTGTCACCACCACTTCTGGGGGCGGTGACGGAACAAGCGTTGGTATGTTTTGCGATAGAAATCCTAATATTTCTTGCTCATTTACAGCAAAATTTGCTAGGCGTGCAGTTATCGCTTTTTGCTCCAATTGAACTATAATGGAGACCGCGTGATCTCCAATTAAAGCTCGCAGCTTCACCGTCACTCCTAAAATGCGTCGAAACTGCCGCATCTCTTTGCTTAGAGGAAGCTAAGCTAAGGTCATCGACATCACGGAGGTACTGCCTCCAAGAGTACTTATAACCTTAGCCAGGGTAAATGAACTCTGCCGCTCAAAATTAAAACTGCTTTCAATTGTTTAAGTTGCGGCAGAGCCGCCAACATCTAAAATCTTAGGTTTTCTAATTGACATAGTAATACCTAATTAACATAGTAAAACCTAATTAATATGCATTACTACTGGCAATCCTGCCACATCGTGGCTTCTTGTTACGGTGTAGCCTCATCACTGTGTGATTACACCAACTTGTGTAATCCACATCTATATACAGTCACACCATCTTTTGCAACCCGCCCTTACATACAAGGGTATGTGTAACCCCGTTGATCACTGCGAGTGTGTCAGAAACGAATATTCCTCCCTGTCGATCCGAGGTCGATCACCGTCTGTGATATTCACACCACCTATCAGCAAAACTACCGAAGTAGCTGGCGTCCGAATGACTACTACGGCTACCATGTGTAACGCTGATTGCATGTCCGTGTACACATACTTTTGTGAGAAAGTCTTAGGTCAACTGACACGCCTCATGTGTGTTGCTCCCTTCCCGCGGGCCGTTGACATACGTAGAGGTGAAGTGACATGTATTTTTATAGCCAATAAGATTTTAACCTCCCTAATCTGGTAGCCCTTCCATTTTTGATACAACATAACTGAAAGGGTACACACAACTATACAATATGTACAGTTACTATGAGATACACGAAGTATGTGGACAACACAATATGTGTAATGAGACCTGGTCCATTCCAGCATTACCATAAGCCAATCGATATTAATACTTGATCGCGTTTGAGACTCGCCAGTTCGCAACAAAGCGCCATATGCAATAAATTTTGCTCCTGTTGAATTTAGGGTACACCTGCTTGACTTCAAGCAATTAGTATGGCTATCGATGGCATCGTCGCGTACCCCGTTGCCATCACCACATCCAGTTGATAGTGCCAAGATTGTAAACCTTTGTTGCCGAGTATATAGCTTCTCGGTAAGGTCAGAGCACGGTTGCCATGATGTGGTGGTATATTCCCTTCCAAATCGTCCCGACTATAAATCGATGCATATCACAATAGTGACGTTACCAAATGACGAGAGGATATTTAAAGCTTAAGAATCAGAAGCAACATGTATAGATTTTATGGAAACTTTGGGAGCACGACGCCTCTTTCTCGGTGAACGGCACTTTTGTATGTTTATTAGTCATGGCTGAGGTGTAGGGTCAGAACTCAGAGAATCGTTGCGATCCACATCTTGTAGGGAGCCGTAATGAAGATCAAGTGGTACAAGTGGATGGATGCGAACAACTCGCTTCAGCGCCGTGTGCAGCGAGGATCCCGTAGCTCTTTCGCTTAGAGGAAGCTGGCCTTCTTCTACACTTAGAACTAGTACGAGTGTAGCGGATCGCAATCCACTCCAAGAATAACCACAACCTGAATCTAAGGCAGATCAACTCTTCCGTTCTAAATGTAATCTGTATTTCTTGAATTTATTTGCGGCAAAGCCGTCTAAATCTAAATCTATAGGTTTTCCTGCATAAATAGTAAACCTTATTAAAATGCATAACTACTGGCAGTCCAGCCACGCACTGACTTCATTTAATGTGTAGCCACACCATTGTGTGATCACACCGTCTTGTATAGCCTACACCCTTGTATAGTCGCACCATCTTGTGTGACCCACCCCTTTATACAGGTGCGTGTAAACCCTTAACACCGTGGCCTCCTTGTGAAGGGGCTTCAAATGTATCCTACACAAAATGATTAATCTGTTCAGTATGACTATCGGTTCAGGTGAATAGCAATTGATATATTCAATTTCAAGCTCAATACTTTAAATTGTCTGACAAAATCTGTAAAGCGCGCATATCTATCTAATACAATGGAATTTAGCAAGCCTTGTTGGCCAATCACTTTGTCGAGGAATAGCTCGGATTGTTCTCTACCGTTCACAGTATTAATGACCGGTGAGATGAGACATCTAGCTCAGAGAGTTTGCAAAGATCACAATGCTGGTTTTCTCGGACGCTTCTACTGAAATACTGGATACATAGTCCATACTATTGAACTGCCATCGCTCTACCAAGATCCGCAGAGTGGCAAATAGTATCGACGTATGCGGCGATGATTTTCTATGCTGACGGATGTCGCGTGTTGCGCTTTCTCGCTTATACATGTTGAACAGGGCGTACCAAGCCGTATGTCTTTTTTCTTCCAGGGTGGCAACAGAAACGGGTACCATTTGCCTTTAACAGCATTCTAATTTCTAAAATTTTATTCGTTGAGGCAACTCAACACGCTAGTTGTAAGTGAGTCGATGCTGTAATATGGCAAACATCAGGATAAGGTGTGTTGTAGTGTGTAGTGTTTGGCGGATTCGGAAGTGAGATTTTTTGTTTTGGTTAG
>NW_020187589.1:592190-595495 GCF_900000015.1 Plasmopara halstedii | reverse complement strand
GCACGGAAATCGATACATGTTCAGCTAGCAGATTGAGCGTAGTGAGCGTCTCCACCTTCAGGAACGACTAGGTGGTGTATTATCGAGTAACGGTGGAAGCCTTAACTCTTGGGACTGTTCTCATCGCATTCTCACCGATAATTATCCGAAGCGCGTCGCTCACGTGGATTACAATTTTAGTGGACTTGTCAAGCCTTCTTGGTTGGTGCCTCGGGGATGACTTTACAACTACACTATGACGAGTAGGTACTGTAAGGCGCAGAAAGCGAAATGGAACTTGAGGCGGTGTAGCTGCTCGTAGACCGGATCACTTTTGCGCAGTGTTTCAAGCAGACAAATATGTGTTAGCATCAGTGTGTACGACATCATATTGAGAGAGCGTATAAGAGAGGAAGTACTGAATTTTGGTGTACTTTCAATTAAGCATTTTAATACAAACATTAGAAAGACAATACGGTACATATATATATTATTATTTTTATTATAGAACGTACACGGAACTTTGAGACAAAGGAGCCCGGAACACACGTGGGCTGCTGGCTGCTTGTCAATAAAAAACACAGTTTAGTTGAAGAAAATCAAATTGTTTAATTTAGTATTTGAAAAGATATATTAACTCTGAGCATATCTAGTATTGAAGTAACAGAGCAAAAATTAAGTTTAACTGCCTAAGAGGCTCTCGATTCCGATCTAATTGGTAGCGGATGGATTAAACCTCAGTTTGTTTGTTAATGTAGACTCCTAGAGATCAAGTTTCCCCTATGCAATCTTCACAGCAATTCTGTTTGGATTATTTCGCTGCAAAGTGGGCTTGTCATCTATGGTGCTGACTCAGATGTATTGTCATACCGCTATAAAGATAGGTCACTATTAAAGACATCAAGGCTCTGCCCTTTCACTCGCAATCTAGGGCCGCCAGAATCTGTAAGATTTTGTGGTGAAAACCGCAGAACTAAGCTGCTTCTATTTTTCGAATCTGGTGATCACGACAAGTAGTCGCACTAAACTATTCCACCAAATGGAAGTTATAAGGCACCAAAATTACAGCTGCGACCCACGTTTAGAAAACGATGTAGTTATTCAGAAGGCTATTGGTTATTTTCATTTAAGTAGAGCCCGCAGACCCATCCAATGTGCGCCTGATAAATCTGACTCAACAGGACAAAGGTTTCGCTGACCAAAGTGCGTGACAACTTCGTTGCCGATATATTCTGGAGAGCACGATCGGTCGCTTACTTCTACGACATCTGGAGGTCAACGCTCTGTCACTTTTGACATCCGATCGCTGTTCTTGGCACTTAGCAAAATCACTGCTAACCATATTGGACAATCTCATATCCTGCACCGAGGCTACTGCAGGTTCATACTCGCGCCAAAAAGCATATTTTTCTTAGCACAGGTGTCAGATGCGATATGTTAAACTTTTGCGAGGAAAGCTTGACACCCAACCGTTACGACTCTCAGTCACAATATGGCTCAGGGCGTAAAATTATGATGAGATCGTATCACGAACACAGATCTACACGTACACAGCGTTTAAAGGATCAATTCCCACAAATTTCTCAAGAGCTATACAAACCTTTAATAGTCGGGCTTGTGACTTGCGGCTTGACCCACGATAATGGTATCTGCATTTGGTATCTTCAGTATTTTTCGTAGTAATTTAGCTTTTTAGCAAGTTACGCGTTGAATGTAATTGTTAAACTATCAGAGCGTTTATTGTCCTCACAACCAGAAATTGAGATTTTAGTTCTAACTACCTTGACCTGCCATCTTTAACTTTCTCAGAGAAGTAGTACCTTTCGTTGATCTCGAAGCCTACTAAAAATCAGTGTTTTTCAGCGGCAACCGGTCAACCAAGAATCAAATCTTCATCGCGGGGTCCTGGAAGAATCTTGATCCTTCGTCCTTCTTGACCAACAGAGAACGGACACATAAATACTTGGTTATCCCATATAAGCTGCATTTGCGGTTATCAAATTGCACACTCCCTCCATATCTACGTTAATGTTCATTATATACGGTACGCTTACGAACCTACACTTACCGGGCCTAACGGACCCTTTGAGATCAAAAATTATGTATCTTAGTAAATGCAGCTCCCAGGTATCCTTTGATAGTCAAATAGGTGTTAGTGCTGCAATGGAGAATCCTTACGATTATGATGACCATCACCGTTTTTTTCTGAAAGCGAGTCAGCCATCTTGTGCGTGCGCAATCGCTCCGACCGGAGCAGCGCAGAGTCTATGGCCGTTTAAAGCCCTCATCCAAAGCGATTTCGTATTTGCCTTAATCGGCTTGGTGAGTAGAATAAGCTGCCTTACTGTCCGAGTTGGTCACTGCGACAGAGGGCTGTGCATTTTGCACGGAAGAAGCATTGATTCATAGGGTTTGCGGTAACAAACGCGCAGGAGTCGGGTTGGTACTCCTTTAAGGCGCGGAGTCGAGGGTTAGAAAATATAGAATGTTGCCAGCCCTGCTAAACCAGGAATGATATATATGCAGATTTATTTCTGTTTACAGTAATAAATTACTGTGTATCACGATAAAGGTTATCTCTGACGCGATGCAATACTCCACGTGTGTCACGGATCCCCGTAAATGGAGTACCAAGATCCTTTAAACAAACAATACTTATACTTCAGAGCTTACTAATATTCGTAATTGCTCAGTGTGCAATGGAGATTCGTACAATTGTGCAACATTGTATGTCTTAGAATTATACTATGATTGTATGATAGAAATACAGTGCTTATCCCGTCACATCTTCTCTACGGTGCATACCAATGAAGCTCCCAGTTTTTCGTTTTCTAGTGATATTGTACTTAACGTGCTCAGCGAGCAATTCCTGCGCTTGAAGTCTAACTCCGCACGTTGCACTTTACAATACCTGATCCGCGGTATATGGTTGCACGAAATCATCCAGTTGCGAATTTTATCAAACGGCTCGGCGAGAATAAAAAACACAATCGACGCTCCTAAACAAACCCGGAACGGATGCAAAGGTGATCTTCGATTAACGGTCTTAGAGACTTTTCAATTCTTGAACGAATGTTTCTCCCTAGCCTGGGGACATAAGGATAAGCCTTTCTTAATATATGAGGAGATCATCGTGCTCAACTCTCCTTCCGCATATATCTTTCAGCAATCCCTACGGTAGATAGAGCTGCAAAGTTTCACTGAAGAGCTCAAGATGCCAAGATTACAAAAGAAATCGGTACTACTCAAATCGACCAGTATTCTTACCTGCTCCATCTTGGGTTTGAATGACTATATCAATTTCTTAGGCTAGCGTAAACTAAAAC
>NW_020187589.1:591714-592180 GCF_900000015.1 Plasmopara halstedii | reverse complement strand
GGACGATCAGGGTCTGGCAGCGCCAGTATTGGTGCATGCAGGAGACTGTCTTTGACCCTCCTGACGTTCGGTGTTCCAACACCATTCCGCATCCTTTTCAAGGAGATTGGATAATGGTCGGGCCATTTCTGCGTAGTTTACGCTGAACTTGTGCAGGTTGTTGGCGAGACTAAGCCACTTACGCAAGTCCTTTTAGTTATTTGGAGCCGGCCAGTCTACAATGGCCTTGACGTTAGCTGGATCCGCTCGAAGGCCACGCTTCCCAATGATGCACCCTAAAAAGGAAATCTCTTTTGCGCCAAAGACGCACTTGTCTGCATCGGCGTACAGTTTGTTCGTGCGCATGCAATCGAGCATCGCTCTTAAATGGGGGATGTGGTTCTCTTCATCCGTCCTTTCGTGCTCCGCACGACTGTGAACGAAAATGTCGTCAGAGTATGTCTGTGTATACGCCCTGTGGGCTGCA
>NW_020187589.1:588724-591704 GCF_900000015.1 Plasmopara halstedii | reverse complement strand
CCGTAGCCCACATAGGGAGAGAGAGCTAATGAAACACTACTGCATTTGCATTGAACAGGACAAGAGACTACAGAATCATGAGATCAAGTGTATTTATCCTCATAGCACAAATCGTTAAGGATGTCAGCTTTAGTGTATAGTGGATTATGGCATTATCACTAGTTTGTTGTTGTCTAAACGCAGGTAGGGCGTAAACACTTATGGTGTATGTAGCGGAAATAGTAAGATGGAATTGTACAATTGTACGTCCACAGTTGTACATCAACTTGAACATTTTACGAATTTCATTACATTTGTCGAAATACCGAAGTATTTTTATTCGAGATAATCTCTGGGAGTACAAATTTTCCATATCTTTCACAAGATAAAAGGCTGTGCTGTAGTGCCCGGGCATCAAAGTGGAAATACACTCTACGCTGTCGGATCGGTGTATATTACCTACTTTCGAACAGGTCATGAACCGAACAACGCGCATCAACTCGATCGTAATCGATGCACAACCAAACTGAGCAAGTTCGACAAAACTCTGCCCACTGAATGGATTTGCATCATCGCTTAGCTGACTCCATCTGCATTCGTCTATTAGAACCTGCATATCGCTGACATCAGTATTCTTGTAGCCCCATTAAGGTAGTTGAGGCCGGAAATCATATTCCGCTACCTGAGAATGACCTCTCGTCTGTCAATTTTCATTAGAGCTGTGCGCGCATTGGTCGCGCAGTACAGCAACCACCGATCAAGAGCTGTGCAGCTTTGACTTTCAACAGCTCCATGCACTATATTGAAAAAAAGTATGTTCTTTAGCATGAGCAATAGACAAGGTTGACTGTAATTTTAGAAATAAAATTGACCCAATTTCATCAGGTGTAATTTATCCTGTACTATTTTGAATAGTAATATTGTCTAAGCCACTTTTCGTATCTACTTAAAAGAAAATTTCGCAGGCTGTGACGTCCAAAGACGCCGCGTTTTGTAGAGGAATCGGTGAAAAATAATTCACATCCAACAAACACTCAGGAGCTCACTCTAGACAGTTTCCGTGATGGTTTAAATAATTCTTGAGTTGTTTTGCTGCTGACTTTTGCACTAATATTTTTTCTGGAACATGGTCACATGTTCTCACTGGTAAGCGCCGACCACTTCATCTCTCAATGACATTATGTCACTATCGTTCAGGTTAAGATGAATAATGGCCATGTTTTTTAAAAGATGTAGTCGAGTGAATATTCATGATTTCTGCTAGGGAGGAAGTAGCTATTTCATTATAGACCAAAAATTTGCTTTTCATCTTTTCGTAAAAATTCAAGAATGTAATATTGCGTGATTTACTTCTTTATAGTTACCTAAATAATGAACAATTAAGAGGAAAAAGACAAAAAAGCGTACCTGAGCATGCTGGCTATGAGGTGTAGTGGCTGCTAAAATCCCAGTTATGACGAGATTCACTTATTCAGGATATTTCAGTCATATGTAATATATCCAATCTCTCACCAAAAAATCATTAAAGAAAAAATCTGTTCATCTGAAACCGGTCAATAAACTTATGTCTTTGACGGCTTGATCGCATTCTGTATTTTGTTTACAAGGGCTTTTGCCTCCTCACTCGATGTTGTGACATCAGCACAAAGAAGAAGAATCTTCTCTTTCGAAAAAATCTTTTGCAATGTGGGCAACACAGACGTAGTAAGGTCAGCCTTCAAAATTGCTGCGGTCTCTATCCAACTGTCGAATTTGTAGCTGTCACCGACGATCGCTTTATCCATCCGTCTTTCCAGAACATAGTCTACTACTTCTTTCATCATTTTTTCAGCGGCACTGTTTTTAGCGGTAAGGTACGTGTCACCAATGGTATCATATTTGATCCATTGTCGCTCAAACTGTTGGAATAAAACGCTGGCAGGAGTTTTCCCCTCCTTTTTAGGCAGAGAATAGTACCATTTCTGAACGTTAGGTAAATTGATGACGTCATGTAGTTCCCGAGTGCCAATGTGTCGAACAGCCAGTTCACCTTCTAGTTGCTCACCAATAGTTCTTGAGTCACCACCTCTCAACTGTAAATTCTTACTGAGTCGAATCAGCGAGTCTTTAAAATCGTCGCCATCAGCCAACATCTTGTCTATAAAGTATTCATCAAAAGCTAATTTGCCATTGTCAACCTGAGCAGTCGAAATGGCGTCGATTATTCTTTTGCGGCCGAAAACTTTCGATAGTGCGATCACCTTTATGCGAGCCCCTAGTCCTGGTTTTTCTGGAAAGGCGTCCTCAATAAGTTTTGACCAAGTTTGGAACTCAGGGCTGGTGAAGAGATCTCCCTTTGCCTTGTCAACTTGGGCTTTCCTTAGTAGTATGGCAGCTGCTCGATATATATCAGAGGCATCTCTCAAGTAGATATGGTGCTCTCTTCTACCCTTCCGTTTAGATGACAATGTTGGACGAACAACACCATCATCAACCAGATTCTTCGTGTTGATGGTAGGCAGGAGTTCACCTTCTAATCGCTCACCGATGTCCTTAAAGCTCTCTCGAAAAAGACCCTTTGTGCTTCCATCTAATTTCTGCAAATTTTTACTATATGTGAACAGTGCGTCGTTAAGACGAACAGCAAATTCATTTTGAACACCCTTAGCGTTGGCGAGAAACTCTATCAGCGCGGCTTCAGTGGCGCCGTTAATAGGTAATTTACGTCTGACAACTTGAGCAGTCAGAATGGAGTTGATTAGTGTGTCCTGTCCGTGTTCCACCAGTACCGCCACTCTTAGCTGTGCCACTCTTTTGAAATCGTTCGGAAAGGCATCCCTCAAATATCTCGACCAGTTGCGATACGCACTGCTCCTAAAGAGATTCTTCGTCACCTTGTCAACACCCGCTTTTTGATATAACTCGTAGGCTGCTGCCAATTTGTCAGGAGCGTTTTTCAAGTAGGTACTTGGACTAATGAACTTCATGACCCTAGATAATGCGATCTTTTTCCATATATTTT
>NW_020187589.1:588526-588714 GCF_900000015.1 Plasmopara halstedii | reverse complement strand
TGGAACACCATGAGCCATGGATTTATTGGAGGTCAAAGACCTTGGGCGCTACGCGCACGTCTCCTGGTGGAGCTTTGGTGAGTCATAAACCCACCTCTGGTAGGAGACAAAAGCGCTATTGGCTTGAGCACTGGACCGAGACGGTCAATGTGCTGGACATTGGAATGTCCGATTCGGTAGACACCAAC
>NW_020187589.1:587434-588453 GCF_900000015.1 Plasmopara halstedii | reverse complement strand
GAGCGCTGCTCAAGTTTCGGAGCAGTCGCTGCATGTCATGCGTGACATGGTCGGTCAAAGCCCGAGACATCGAGGGCCAGGCCCTCGTGATGCGCGTGAAGTGGCACGTAAACCACTGAGCGCTGCTCGAGTATCGAAGAAGTCGCTGCATGTCATGCGTGACATGGTCGGCCAAGGCCGAGGCATCGAGGGCGAGGCCCCCGTGATGCACGTAAAGTGGCACGTAAACTACTGAGCACTGCTCTCGTTGCGAAGCAGTCGCTGCATGTTATTGATGGCGTGGTGGGACAGAGTCCGAGGCATCTTGGGCACGGCCCTTCTGATGCGCGTGGAGTGGCACTTTATCCACTGGACAAAGACTGCGGGGTTAGCAGCTCTTCGTCGGATGTTGTAGATAACTTCGAAGCTCCAAGAGCGGGCAGTGAGGGTGACACCGGACGACGCGGAGTACGTGTTCACCCTGGTCTCACCGAGACATGGAACCTCTATACAGAGGCGACGGTGACGCCGAATGCTGGCTGCAAGACGCCGGGCGTTGACCCTGATCCAGGGTGCGTCTACCGTAGACGATGGCGCACAGTTGTACACACTCGTCAACGGTATGACGGGGACGGAAGATGGCGACGTCCGCCTCGAGGATATGCCTGCAGTAGATGCTCTTCTTGAGCTGGACGAAATGTCCCTTGAAGAGTTCGGCAATGCCTTGAAGGCAGGCGATTTGGCAAAATGGTCATTGTACGATCGGACGAGAAGATAGATTCGTCATCGCTTCTGGATGAAGCTGTCTTGGAGGACACCAAGAGAGTGCTGAACGCATGGAGTGGATCGTCAATCCTACGGAATCCCTTGGATCCGTATCATCCTTTGTTAAAGATATTTCAAGACGTCGTCTTTAAAAGACCCGCCTTCGGTACTACCTCCGGACCGAGGTGTGCGTCATGAGATCGACCTGGTTCCGGGAACCAAATATTGCGTAACACGCCAATGGCCCCTACCCAAGGAGAAGTGCGACGTCATTT
>NW_020187589.1:557283-583059 GCF_900000015.1 Plasmopara halstedii | reverse complement strand
GTTGTCACGCAGACCGGATTATGAGCTTGCTCATGTCACGACGGTGACGTCGTCCGTGATGGATTTGATCCGCGCCGCGTACGCGGGTGATGATATGTGCATAGCACTGCTATAGGCTCTCGGGAGCAAGGGTTCGGATACTCGGACAAAATATTGTCGGCGCGGCTGCGTGCACGGTTGCACCGATATACATTAAGTAATGGACTGTTGTATTAAAGCACCAATATGAAGGATACGCCACGAACTGTGGTTTCTCACAATGAGGATGGATCTGAAATACAGTATCCTACGGCACTCAACTCATTAGTCATCTTGGTCATGAAAGATCTACGGCTCTGTGAGTTGTCACTACTGGTGGCCTAAGCCGTACAATGGATAAGCACCTATGTGCGCACGTGTGAGAGATGTCAGAAGGTGAAACCCTCCCGAATGCGGCAGTTCCGCGGGCCAGTTTGCCGGAACCCTCCGGTGTTGGTAGTCCATGAGTTTGAACTATGTGTTTGACCTGCCGAAGGACTCGGCGGGCGAAACGGGTTGCGTGGTCCTCGTCGACAGTTCGAGCAAGTTGGCTCATCTTGCGGCGGTGTCGGACACCATCGTAGGTGTTGGTACAGCGACGCTATTTGTGGATCGTGTCTTTCGACGAAATGGACTTCTGGGGTCAATTGTCACTGATAGAGACCCACGCTTCACTGGGAAGTTTTGGTCGATGATTTTCAAGTTGCTGGGCACCAAACCGGATAGGTCAACAGCGGTTCATCCGCAGACCGAGGGTCAAGCTGAGCGAGTAAATTGCGTCATTGAAAACGTCCTTCGCAGGGTCGGCGCTGAGGCGCCGAGGCGCTGGAGCACCATGCTGCCACTTGTAGAGTCCGCTCTGCACAATGCGGTGCATGCGTCTACCGTCTACACGCCGCTCTACGTGAACGAACTCGTTCATCCTCGCGTCCCGCTGACGTTGCCATCACATGGCTCAGGCTTGGTGTAGGGGGAATAGCCGAGCGGCTAGCTGATTTCAAACCCTTTCACCGTAAGTAAAGATTTCCAAGACTTCCTGTCTACCAGACTGAGTGTCTTACGAGACATGCAGAAATTTTATACAGAAGGGAGAAGCAGAAGAAATGTTGAAACTTTGAGGTCGGAGACCTGATTTTATTACATGTTGAAAACCTTCCTACACATGCGGTTTTTGCTGTAGTTAAGACGAAGACCCGTCCATGTTTTATCGGATATTTTAAGGTTGTGGCCAAGCGTGGCCTTGCGTATACGCTAAATATTCCGAGATGGGTGCAAACCCACCCGGTACTTAATGAAGACTTGGTCAAGCCGTACCGGGATCCGGTACAAGCGAACGCGGAAGAAATGAAGCCGAGGCGCTCGGCCACCCAGAGGTTGGATCAGCAGCTGGTTCTAAGCACGGAGTGCAACAATTTTCGTTTTCAATGGCGTTAGACGCTCCAACGTTGCACGAAGTGACGCATTCGTCTGCTTGAAGGCGAAGAGCCGCTCCGACAAAGCACGATAGTCCTCAACGTGAGACGGCCGTTGCATAACGTGCTCAAAGCTCTCTAGGCCTTCTACGCAGCGGTATGCAGCCCAGCATGACGCTCAGCAGAGTCCCGATCGCGACGGACCTCGTCCTCAAGAGCTCGAACAGCATCGCGAGTCACCGGACCTTTCGTCGCCGTCCGCCACCAACTCTTCCCGAAGAGAACTGTGGTGTCCACTATCACGTGGATCGTCTTGTGGGTTGATGTCGTCGCCAGGATCCAACCCAGTATCTTGTGAAGTGACGGGATACCCGAATCCGGAGAACTCGGCGGAGTTTGAAGTGCCACTTCGGCAAGACTGCCCAGACGTCGTGGACGCTTATGATCAGAAGGATCATGGCGTTCCGCGTCGTCATACGTTCCGCGTTTCTCGGCAACAGCCAGGGAAGCCGAAGGGCAATGAGCTAAGTTCAAGCTATGGCCCTGAGCTGCTGCGGTCGCAAACTCACCTGTGTGAAATACGATAGAGCTTGTGGTGCGTGATGGATCAACTCATAAGTTGCAGGGCGACAATCCAAAGGAAGTTGGCGACGCGTCTTGAGTTTGGCAAATTTCAAGCCAAAGATAGTGTTATACACGCGCGTCCATATCCCTGTGGTTCAACTGTAAGTTGTGCAGCGAGGAAAGATTCCGGTACCGCTGCATCCATCGCTCAAAGAGCTCCTCATCATCTGCAGCGGTTCCACTAGGGACGAATACTACAGGAATTATCCGCATCGCGGGTACAGGAGCACCTCCTTTTTGAGCTCGAAGTCGAGCGCGGTACCTATCCATTGGGATTTTTTGAGGTGCCAACAAGCGAGCTCGGAGAACTTTTTGCTGATCAAGCTCAGCTTGTGTAGTGGCCGGGGGTCCGACTACGTAGACGCCTAGCGATCGAGTGATCGCGTCTTTCACACTAGTAGCAGGATCCGCCTAGCGGAAGCCGTATTCACACGAGAGTCTAGGACCGAACGTGGATACGAGCGCATGAGAGCCTCCAGCCGTTGCCCCTGTGCCTCGTTGAGTCGATTGGCAATAATACCACTTTCTCCAGAACCCGAGAGGTCGGGGATCGGACACGGTGTCCGCAAGGTTCGAGCTGAGCTCACGTCGCGCCGTTGGTGCACCTTATCCTCTTCGTCTTCATATGCTGGGAAAGGAGTATTCGATTCGTAGACGACTTCCTCCAACTCCTCGACGAGAAAAATCCGACGCCCATGGTGGGCGCGGTGTGTGTCGCCCGGTTGTCAAGGGCTTGGGATGAGCTTACCAAAAGACGATGAACGGGTGCCATCGGAACCAGCGAGGCTGGGTGTTTATCGTAGTGCTCCTTGAGCGGAGAATGTTTAAAGATGGTCCTATGGACATAATGGTGTTCTCAAACATGCGAGCCTCGTATGAGGCGACAAATAAATGTGAATTGTGGGTATTCGCAATGTTGATGGGGGAGGTGGAAGTAGGCTACATGTACCTAGGGTGTAATGGGGTCACACGTACCTTGATTGAACAGGGGTGCGACCGTACAAGATGTGGATTACAGAAGTCGGTGTAATCACACAATGGTTTGGCTACACCATTACAAGAAGCCACTACGTGGCGGGATTGCCAGTCGTTATGCATATTAATTAGTTCTACTATTTAATCAGGAAAACCAAGGTATGAGCTATAGGTGGTTCCGCCGCAAATAAAACAGATAAATACAGTTTAAATTTGTATTGGTAGATTTTTAGGAAGTCTTGGAGGTAGCGGATTGCGATCCGCTACAATCGTACTGATCCTGGAAAAGAACGAAAGGTCGGTGACCTTAGTACGCCGATATCTTCCGCTGTAGGTGTTCTCGCAGAGCATTTTACGTAGCCTGAAAACGCGTCTAAGCGCGCGCTGATCGCTTCAGTTCCTTGCAAAGCGAGGTAGTGCACGCCCTCAGGGCCAAGCAGAGACATCTGCTTTTTAAGCCTGCCTTGCATGCCCCGGGGCAAATAGGATTACTACTCCATCATCCCATAGGATCAGTCGTAACGACCTAGGTGTAAATTGACTGTAAGTGTTACCAAGTGTGGGGGCTGCCGTAGCTCTTTCACTTTGAGGAAGCATGGTTAAGATCGGCGACTTTCGCTCTAAACCTAGAACCAGTAAAGGTATAGCGGATCGCAATCCGCTTACTTCAAGAGTAGCTACGAGCTTAACCGAAGGCTAATTAATTCTTCCGTTCAAAATGTAAACTGTATTGCTGGGTATTATCTGCAGCAATGCCGCCAATATTTAAATCTATAGGTTTCCTATCTATAAAACATAATTAAATGAATAACTCCTGGCTACGTACTAACTTGTTGTCCGAGGAAGCTTTGATTTTTATAGTCTACGTTTACAAACGAACATAGACCGAATTTATGCGCTTTTACAAGGAGCGGCCTTCAAAGTAAGTACAGTAAAACCTGTCTAAATTAAACATGTTGGGACTGGGGGACAGCATTTAATTTAGAGAGGGTTTTAAACAAGGGAGGGTAGCATAATTATCAAAAATTCCCTAACTCAGGCTGGGTATATTTAAACAGCACCATTCCCAAAGAGCCCTACACGTGTTTTTCCTTGACTAAAACATCGAAACAGTTGAAATGTAACAAATACATTGCCCAGCAATGGGTCCACGTGGAGCTGAGCACACAACCATGTCAGACAAGATACGTATTGCACTGTGTCAACACAAGGATACGTCAGACTTTTTGTTTCTACGTACGCTATATATGGGTCCATATCTTTTGTTCAATTTAGAGAGGGTTTTAAATTAAACAGGTTTAATTTAGACAGGTTCTGTAAAGCTATATCTTGGCTCTGCAAAGTAGAGAAAACTTATATTTCTAATTAACTTTATCTAGTCTAATACCATATATACAAGCCAACTACTTTTCATAGTATAACGATTTTTTTTCCCGACGTGCGGCTAGCAGCCAACGTGCTTTGCTTTTCGGAGCTCCGTATACATATTACACATTTTCCAGTACTTCTGAAAATTCAAAACTACGTAAGTTTTATGTGAATTGTGGGTTGCACCAAATGTATGAGGTTTGAGCACACAAGATTACAGTACTTGCCCCGTTAGATGCGCCATTGCTTCGTTCATCATTTACTATACGCTCATTGTTTTGTGATAATGACTGCACTAATTCTCAAGTTAAATAAACATGTATTTTTTGAAAATACGGTTACAAAAGCCTAAAATTACAGCTCTAAGCACAGTTGGACATGAGTAAAATTGCGCAAGCGTCCAAGGTAATGTGGCACGTGGTGGACGCCAAGGGACAAGTGCTAGGTCGCTTGGCCTCTCAGCTGGCTCCTATTCTGCGTGGCAAGCACAAACCAACGTACGCACCCAATGCTGACTGTGGCGATTATGTGGTGGTGATCAACGCTAAAGATATTGTGCTCACGGGCAACAAGTGGAACAATAAGTTATATCGTTGGCACACTGGCCACCCTGGTGGACTCAAGCAGCGCACAGCCAAGGAACTTCTCGAGCGCAAACCTGAACAAGTGTTGCGCAAGGCCGTCTATGGCATGCTGCCCCGCAACAGGATGCGCGCTCTCCAAGACAAGAAGCTCAAGATCTTTATGGGCGAAACACACGACTTTGTCAAAGAGGTGGGAGAGAATCCCGTCATTTATTAAAATCCCACAACGCGTTTAAATACCAAAGACAGGATTGTAAGCAAAGAGAGGAGATATGACTATATCTGGTCTTGTAATAATGATGCATCCGAATCGTTCGTTGGTGTCTCTTGCTGCAATAAAAGATTTTGTTCTTTTTCTTCATGCATTTGCAGATCCTGTTGAGGCTCAAATGGTAAGAACTGACGGAGCAGGTCATCACGAGAGCTCATAGCATCAATCAGAGCTTTGACGTCGACGAATTCCGACTGATTTACAATAAATTGTGCGACAATCTTTCCACATTAAACCCACGAATGATTAGATATTAGATACACAAGGTCTGTTTCGATAACTTCGTACCTCTGCGATGACGTGTGGCGGGCACCATCGCCAGGCGTTTGGGAGCGCATTGAGGCGAGATGGCAACGCTGCAATTATTTCCACAACCACGACATAGGGAAGAAGACCAGAGTCGTTGTAGGTTTGAGCAATTAATGCGCTTTCAAGACTATCCCTTTGACGAGGATTGAGAAGTAGGTCATGAGATACCTCCACACAAGGCGGTGGAATTGGGATAGGTAGAGGCAGCAATCTTTTGTTCCCGTCAATACGAACCATCGTGTCTTCAGGTAATTCACTTGTTACGGGAAAGCGCTTGACTACTTCAGGCTACAGCAAAACATAACAACATGAATTAATTAGTATCAATAAAACAATCGTCGACGGATCACATACGCTGATATCAATGTACAATGGGAGGGCAACTTCACGTTCAATAGCAGCACGAACGTATTCAATCACTGCAGCAATAGCTATCTCTTCTTGATCCTTTCGTTTCTCGAGCACGTCTCGCAGAGTAGATTCAATTGATTTCATTGACTTCGTAATCTCATTGCATGCTTTTTCAGATGACTCCCGTAGAAACTGTACTCGTCGCTCCATTGCTTTGCATTCATATTTGAGTCCATTCAACAAGTTGGCCATACAGAAATCACCATTAATTTGTTGGTCAGCAGCTTCACTCTCTACATCTTGTGAAGTTGCAGCATTCGCAATCGGAGCAATAGCTTCCATCCACGAGCTACAAAGCTTAAGAACGTGCGTATACTCGGCCAATAATTCAGTCATTGTTAAGGAATCTGCTGGCGCATTTACAATCGTAGCGGTGACATTCGTTGAGGGCACAACGGCAGGAGCAGAGGCCTTCGCCTTGCCTTTCGAGGATGTTTTATCTGCTGCAACGGGTGGTGATGCATTTTTAATCAAAAGATCATCCACTGAATTGCGATACACGGTGCAAGGCGACTCCAAGCGAGATCGGTAACTTTGCCACAACTCGACAATGCTTTTCAGCTGAGACCGATTTGAACTCGCAACGTAGTGACCATCAAGAAGAACATGAACAGATACTTGAAAGCGATCACGTTCTGCTTGGAGAGCCATTTGATAAATCACAGCAACTTGTTGGCACATGTCTTCGACCCATTTATCGTCAATCATACTATCGAGCTCCTCATTATTCTCTTTAACTTTGGCCTCAACTAAAGTCACTAAATTATCCTGAAAAATATCTGTACGTGCATGCAATTCCACCTTTGTAAATTCTTCAAAGCGCATCTCATCAATTACTTCGTTAAACGAAGATTGAAATTCATTAACGATCAACTGCTTCTTATCAGGACGTCGGACAAACTCACAAAATTTACATATTATTTGTTGCATGCGATCGGTCACACGATGTCGCTGTTTGCGAAGCATGGAAAAACTCGCTTTTACTGTTGATACATACTCCATCTCCATATTATTCCATATCGCCGATAAAACTTGGGCAGATGCTAGTGAGAGTCCACCGGGAAGTTTGCTCTTTGTCACAAAGTTACACACTTTTTCTCCGTTGACCCAGCATCGTGCGGCGCCTATCGTAGCATCAAATTGACGCCTAGCTTCGTCTAGTTTCTTCCGAAGCTCCATAATCTCTTCTTTCTTGACTTTGGCTAACTCCGCCTCTGCTAAAGAAGCCTCAATTTTTGTCACTGTCGCATTAGTCTCGTAAATTTCTGTTTCGAAGACATTAAAGCGCTTTTGTCGTTCTTCCTCGGACAACATTAAAGCTTGTTCATCTGCTTCTTGCTTTTGCTGCTTCACCTCAGCTTTCCTTTGTCTATCTCTCAGAACTTGGTCAACGATTCTGGCAATGGCTTCGTGCATTTCGGCCATAGACATCTCGGCACAAGAAAGCTCACGCAATGTGTCAAATTTTCTGTACCAGGCCTTGTGGTCATGCTGAAACTCATCTTTCGCCCAGCAATGAAGCGACAAAAGCTCACTAGAGTATGTGCTTGGATTGACATGACGTAAGCAATGACGTGCCGTCGATTTATCCGGCGGTGGATCGAATACTAAATGATACTTGTCTCCAGTTGCGCAGTCCTCAACTCTTCCCAAACATCTGTCCAAAACAGCATTGGTCGGAACCTCAATGTGTAAAGCCAGATCGATACCGGATTTACCATGAAAAAAGGCTGAAGACAACGGAGGTCTAGGTCGACCCAAAGCGATAGCAGACATAAATTGATATGGTGATTCAGGAGCAGCCACATCCATATCTCCTGTAAGGCATTGATCCAGATATTGATCATGTTGTAAAGTTGCAGGCAGATCATGCATTACCCATCCGGCTTTATCATACCGTACGTGGTCTTGCATATCATTCTTCTTGATTGCTTCAATCACAACGCGGCTGTAAAGCTCCGGAGGAAGTTCCTTTCCATTGATAAGAAAACCATTTATTTGATCACCGAGCTCACTTGAGCTTTGAATAGCGTCGAAAATGAATTCATGGACTGATATCACGACCAAATTATGCGATTCACATAAGAGCTTCGCTAAAGTCGCCTTACCGGAACAAGGAGGGCCAAAGACAAGAATTCGAAGTTCTTGACGAGGTTTTATTGCTGGCCGAACGGGATCGCCAAGGCTTAACTCAGCACTAGATCCGTCGAAGGTGCATTTCTCCTGAATAATGTCGGCTGCAGAGACTGGCGAGAGACGCGAAATCCACCGTAAAGCTTTCACTTCTTCTCCAAGCACAAAATGATCCTCGATAATTTCGGTCGCCCCAGGAAAAAGTGTGTCTTCATTCCTCGTAGATGAAAGAGGTATTTGTTCCAAGATTGTCGGAAGTGGTTGGAATCGCGACAGATATTCATCTAGTTCATGACTATCCAGTGACGTATCTTCGCCGAATGCTTCAACGGCGAACCAAGGAATCAAATCTTCGAAACTCAAACCGTTAGCGAATTGAAATTTATACTCATCCCATGTTTCTAACGTCAAAAACATGTCAGAGTCCCGAAGATGCAAAGTTTCTTCTCGCTTTTTTGCAATAAATAGCACAAACTTAATCAAATCATCCACAATCAAACTTGAAATTTGCTCACTTGCAAATCGGCTTGCAGCGTTAATAGAAGCCTGAACGTCACTTCGTTGTACGATCTGCATCTCGATATCATCTTCAAATTGATGAATTATACTGCGGTAATAGCATGCATCACGATCAATCGTAGCCAACAAGTCCAACTCTTGCTGTTTCACATACTCTCGATTCCGAACAAGCCTATTTTCAATAGCTACATCCGTGTACGCGAGAATGCAATTTATTTCACTGTTTTGACTTTTTTCGCTATTTGTAGGTTGAAGCACCAACTGTTTCGATAAACTCGCTTCACGAGTGGTCTGTAGTCGATTTTGAGATAAAGCACACTCTTGGAGAAACCGCTGCCTTCTTAGAGCTAGATCTTTCCTGCGTTTTTCACGTTGCTGCCGCTGGTGCTTAATGACATCTGCTGCGATTGCCGTCTCAGACGGATTTGGTTGTACTTCTCTTTCATTCATCGCAAAATTCGGTGTCAGATGTTTCTCCTTCTCAAATGCTGTGTTGAGCGCTGTGGTAAGTGACCGCAGGCCAAATCCTTTCGACTTGCGCGGACTAATATTGCAACCCGACATTACGGTTCTCAATTCACCTATTGTCTGTATAAAATCGATGTCTTATAAGTACATCCGTAAAAGAACGAACAAGTTGTGAGCAAAGTCGAGCAATACGTACATCAAATTCGTTAAGATCACAGCACACCTTTCGGCGCAAGCTAGCAGCAAGAGATTTCTACGGACACCGACATTTGCAGCGGTCAGAAAATATCAGCACGCAAAAATTTGAATATCACACGCCTCCTCTTCCTGCCGTTTATTCGTCAACTGCCGAAAGAATGCATCTTGCCGTTGCTCGCGAGCATTCTTTTTCTGCAACGCCATTTTCCACGATGCCTTGTCCATCTCCCCTATAGCTTGCTGAATGTAGCTGTTATGTAGGAAGGCACGATGCCTTCTCTCTGCTATTGTTGCCTCCAAATACTCCTTCTGCTCAGCAAGTCTCGCCAGATTGGCTCTTTGATTCTTCTTATCCTCTTCAATTTGATCCCTGCAACACCGATTTCAAAAAAGCGTCAAACCACTGCAATCAAGTACAATCCATTCTCATTACTCTTCTTGTTGCAGCGACTTGATTGACCGAACACGACGTCGAATTGTTTGCTTAAATATCCGGGACATGTTCATATCATACGTTGATTTAGCAAGCTTCTCTGGCCGATTATGCAGAGGAATAATCCCCGTCCGCTCCATCAACCTTGTAGAGATACCAGGTGCTCTGCTAACTCGAGCAGCAGCCATCTTGATCTGGTACAAAAGATTTGCAGCTACGTCCTTCTTCTTGTTCATAATACCGGCGGCCACATTCGCATCAAATTTAACATTGAGGCGGCATAATGTAGGCTCTAAAAGACAAAAGTTGATGACCTTGGCGTCAGCACTAGAGTTGCGTACAAAGTCAGCGAGATTGTGTTGTTGGTTAAGGCGATATAGCAGTTCACCAAGCAAGTAACCGTTTGCAAAGTCTATTTCGATGTTAATTACGTGCGTTGACAGCTGCAGCTCATGATTGAGCCAGCGTAGTAGCTGCTCCGCCATCACTTACGAGTGTTTAATGTTCGGATCCCAAAAGACGCCTTACGTTGAAGTTTGATCATGTCGTCCACATATTTAAACTTACACTAAAGCTACGTGAGGTCTAGAAGAAAGAAAGCTTTTCCTAAGTAGCTCACAAATCGTGTGTGAGGCGGAAAAGAGCGCTGAAAGTTTTATGCATGAACCGCATAGCCTTAATCGTGTACACCAGCCTTCATAACGCTCATACGCCCAAGGACTGTTTGAATGCTTGCCGAGGAAATGTCCAGTGTAGAATACAGTTTGCTAATGCCAACCCTACTCCTGTATTTGTCCTTAAATAATCATTTGCGCTTATAATGAGAATCGTGTGGCGGCTACTATGCCGTTGGCATGCGCAACATCGAACGTCATCAAACCACAATCTCAGTAACTATATGCCGAGGCTCTGTAGTATATAGTGGACGTGTTCTTTTTCATGGCAAAAGGAGACTCGGCCGATCGCATCTGAGACCCTGCAAAAAGCAATACTTTCTTTTTTATGACGCACTGAACTGGAACCCAGAATTATTTCTACTGGTCATTTCGAAAGAGCTTACGGTGTGAGTTACAACTTGCAAGTAGCTTGATTATCGTCTTGACCTCAGCTAAGTACCCTATCTGTGCACATCGTATTTTGCTGCATGACTCGCAGCTTTCCTTGGCAACAAGAGACAACAATGGCAACCTGCAAAAAGACGCCAAAGAAGAGGCTGTCGTATACCGGTAGCGTGTCTGAGGAAGATAACCCCAGTCTTTCTGCTGAGGACGAAGAAGTGGACGAAACGTTTGTGGCGTTGCAGAAGCTGTTAAAAGCGCTTAATCGCTCGAAGCGCTCGAATCAAGGCAGCCACAGTAGCAGCAACGGTAGCTACCTAGGTAGCAACAGCAGTGCTCAAGTAGCGCCGGTTAATGATATCGCGAATCAGACGCGCATGTCACGTGACGAATTGCTTGAAAGCCGGCGACAAGAGCGCGAATGTTTTCGTCGATCACTTTTTGCGAAGAACAATGTGAGGCATCACACACATCGTCGTCGTACATTACCAGCCAATTATTTCTCTGAAGAGGATGAGGAAGAAGAGGTCATGGCGCCTTCGGTGGAGAGCACAATTTCGAATCGATTTATGAACGGTTCTTTTTCGGCTTTCAATGTTCACGTGATTTCGCGTGATCGGTGGAGGACAGAGGATTGTGTTTTTGAGCGCTTGCCGATTGTCATGCTGCCAAAGAGTGGGAAGCATGCAATTCCAACTGACAATAAGAAGATTTACGTCGTGCAGACTGACGAATATATTGATCTGCGTGACTCGCTTGTCAGAAATATGCCTAATGGATCTTCTACCATGCACTATCTAACACCGCCCCGCTCGACGTGGTACATGCAGATGCATGATTTTGAGGCACTAAAGTGCTAAAATTCTATTTTGTTCTATCGCCTCGAGCTGCCTCTTGTGTAAGTGGTGGTTTGGGGATTAAAGGCACATATTGTGCTATCCAAGAAATACGTTAAGGAAAGCGAACGGAAGCTTTCCACAGATCACCTCACCGCAGCGACTTCACTAAATTTTCTAAAAAGGCCATGTACTCTTATTTATCAGAAATGTCGAGCATGTTGCCAGCTGTATGTAGCTAGAACTATTCTTCAAATCATATGTTCTCAGAGACTAAATACTCTAGTGTCAATACTTATATATTATATAATTTAAAACCTGTCGTTACTAGGCGTGAGCATGGAACGGATTTCTTCGTACGTGACGAAGAAGACAATGCACCAAGGTGCCTTGCGCATCCAGTTGGGAATGAATCCCTTGTAGAAAGCGCCTGCACCACCTTCAAGAAAGGTTTTGTGCATGCAATCTATCATACCCTTGTAAAGAAGCCCTTTGCCTTTCACATCGGTCGGCTGGCTCATGAGACGCGTCTTTACCACATCAATTCTATCCACATCAACAAGATAAGACAATTTCGAAGATTTGTAGGTAAGATGCCTCGAAAGACTTACGGATTAGAAGCGGACGCGCCGGCTAAACCAGCCACACAACTCGCACCAGTATGTGCAAGGACACCCTCTTTCAGTAATCCAGACGAAATGAGCAGCTCCTTGCTATGATCGTAAGTGCCCAATTCAGCAGCGTTCACGACGAAGCCACGCTTGATGTTAGGCGACATACCACGCAGGAACCCACGGAAACCTTCCCTCTTGTAAATGACGCTGAAGGCGTCTCCAACACCACTGTACAGCTTGCCGGAGCGGTTTGCCTGCATTCGTACCTTGATGACGTCTACACTAAAACACCAAATCAGATATTCGTCAAACTCCTGATTATGGGCCAGCTCAGTGAAAGAGAGAAATCTCAACGCACGGGTTGGCAATGCTGATCCCAATAGCTCCTGCACAACCACCGGCTAAAAATTTGTTCATGAACGACACTTCACCATTCGCACAGTGGTGCACACTGGCTCCAAAGGTATTGCGCAGTGGTTCGTAGAGCACCATGCAGATACTCGTATACGAAACTTGACGCAGCAAAGCAGGAGTGGCTCCATTCCATAGTGCACTGAGACCTTCATGCTTGATCATTGTCTGTATAGTATGGAGCATGCCTGTGTAGTGCGTCACCGCTTTACTTCCTGACGCGGATCCAGAGCGTTGTGACTGCAGACGCACCTTAGTGATGTCAATAGGCAGCGTCAATAGCTCAGCGGTGGCTGATGCTGCACCGCCACTAAGAAGACGCGACCACTGCGGTTCGACTCGTGCTCTCACTTGAAGTGAATCCTCCTTTTTTGCTCTTGCTTTTGTCGTCATGACTTATATAAGATAGTTTTGGGCAAAGAACAACGTAAATGAGGTCGGGCGCAGACAAGTCGTTAAGATCTAGCCAGCGGACCTGAGTCTCTTCGAACGTACAGTTTCTGTTTATGCATACAATTGTTAGTCCTGTCCGACGTTTCTAAATGCATCATCTACTTTTGTATACCTTTCCAATTATCGGGTATTTGTATAACTCTTGCACGAGCCCTACAGCACTTGTGACAGTGCACTAGAAACGCCTCTTTCGGGTTTTAGCGTTCGTTGCAGACATCATTTCTATGAATAAAGAAAAAGCCTAAAATCTGGTATCCCGATGATTAGTAGCCCAGAAGTGGCATTTTAAACACGTACAGTACCAATCGACTTCCACAAGCAGCTAGCTGACTCAAGAAGTAGAAGAGGTGCGCCGAGCAATGATTTTCTTGATTCTGGTTGTGCGAGGATACGTGGCAAAAAGGGGTGACACCAAGTCTTCATGGCCCTTATACACACGTGCTACAAAGGTAATTACAATGAGAGGCAATATCGATTTAGAAGTTGGAGCAAAACTTTAAAGATATCTTAATTCGGCTCTTATTTACAAACTCTAACCTTCTGTAAAAAAACTGTGCAAGATACAATATTACGATAGTACAATTTTTAATCTACGTTTTGTGTACTTGTGAATGAGTGTTCGTAACTACCGAAGTATTAGTGCTTACGATGATTATGATTTACTGAAAGCCCACCCGTACCATTAACCTTCCTCCGTGAGTGGGCTTTCAGCCTCACGTCAAGCAATATAAAGAAGACTTTATTATTGGATAGTAAAGCGAACTTTTGTTTAAATAGCACTACTTGAATCATATGTCACTTTCTTAATAAAGCAGATCAAACGAAGTGGACCGTTATAAGAAAAGCATCTGAAGTTTCCGCTCAGGAGCGTTCAGATCCATTCTTTACGCGTTTATGTTTTGGGCTTTTAGCCTAGAAACTTGCTGTGTAAGATATATGGAAATCCCGTTGCATGGGGACCCCGTTGCATTTGGGAGCACTTGCAGTTGATTTCTTGACTAAGTCGTGAAAGGACTATATCCTGTGTAAAGATGGTGCACGAGCTGTCTATTACAAGTCTCCCGGGCAACAAGACACTCTTCGGAAGATCATGACTTTTGTTGGTCCCAAAGAGATCGAGGGGTTGGCGGTCGAGGGGCCAGAAGCGATAACTGCTCTCGTGAAGGCGCACATCAGCTATGATGAAAAGCGCTGGCGGGACATTTTAAGCCGCCTGATTTGGGTGTTGCTGGTGGTAACGATAACACCCACCGTAAGGTCGCTAATATTGAGCATCCGGCATTTCGAGGAGAAACTGTAACGGGGATTGCCATTCCGCGTACACACACACTTACTGAGGGAGACTTGAATCAGTTGACACACGTCATCGCGTGTTGCTCACATTCTGCGGTCCGCTGATTTCAATGCAAGAGGAGAAGGGTGAAGTGACATTTATTATGGCCAATAACCTCCCTAAACCGATAAGTGCTTCTAAATTCTGATATAATATAATTGAGGGATATACAACTATACGAAGTCTACAGTTAATGTTAACCACACATACAAGTATGTGGTTCGCACAACATGTGTATCTGTGTCGGGCCCATTACAAAACCAGAACAACTTTTTGCATCGGATGAGGGAAACTGAGATCCACATGAATCTGGCCATGTTTTAGACGCTGTGTATTCGGTAGGAGGCCATGCTTCAGACTGGGCACTAACCTTTAGCCCCTCAGTGGACGAGGCGTATACGATGCCTTCCTAGTTCTTGTCAACTAATCAAGATAAGTGCATATGCTGCAAAGATAATAGACATTTTCGACTGGTCAGTGCATCTATCTTTAAAAACCTTGAAGAATAGGCTTGGCGTGGCTTGTCTGACTGCATGCACAAATACTGTGCAATCTGCTTCGACATGAGACGAGCCTTCGCTAATCTCCTTGAGAAAATTTCAAACGTTGGTGATGTGTTGCAGAAGAGGCGATCTTTAAGGCTATGAAAAACTCATCCGCGCCCCGATTCTGGCTTTCGAAAATCCATTTCGGCCGCCTGCGACACTTCAGAAGTTGTGTCTTGCTCAAAAAGATGTCGATGGACATCAACACATGATCGCGTTTGAATCTCGCCACCTGAACGCTGCATTAAGTACATACTCTATTCACGACTGTGGGCACTTGCAACAAAGTAATCCCTCGCTCAGAGCTCCCTGCTCCGCAGAAAACCATTTGTGTTCTATACAAACTATGAGTCGTTCTGCACAGCGACGTCGCAAACATACATCTTGCTGAGAACAGCAAGACGGTTATCGAGTTGCCGATGAGGCAAGGTGTACATAGGGATGGCTTTATGTGGTGGTAAAAGCGCTTTTGCGTCGCTTCGACGATGAATTGTTTTATGTATCAAAGAAGTCACAAATTGAAAAGGCGCAATGTATAGCGAACGCAAGTGCCTTATTTAGGAGTCAAGTCGATAAAGCGTAATCTGAATTCTCAGATTTCGTTATATTGAGGCGCACGTAGCATGCCAACACTTCTATATCTTATCCCAAGGCTAGCTGCATATTGCCCTGACCTGCATGGTATGCAGCCTGTAATGATTCCGGACGATAAGGATATCGAAGTACGGATACTATACGAGGTAATTCATAGGTGGTCATCTCAGATGAGAAGAGACATATATATTTGTAGGCCAACATCTATAAGTACGAAAGTACAATTGTAGGTACTTGTGTCATAAGTATATGTGTTAGATCCTCCCAGCATGCGGCTGCACCTATCGCTAGCCTGCAGACTGTTGGCAGTCCATAAGTATGGACGTTTTTCAAAAGATTCGCCGTGTCATCCTGGAGTGTGGTCGTTATAGAATGTACGATCGATCGATCAGCTCGCTAAGGTCAGTGATTTCGCAACTGGTGAGATTACATCCAAGCTTTTCCTATACAAAGCTTTTTGCAACCATGTTTTGCCAACATGTTCTGCCGACGATCATTTTGTCGGATCGAATTTCGTGCTTTCCACCAAAGTTTGGCAAATATTGTTCAAGACGCTCGCACCATATTTAATATGTCAACTGCAGACCATCCAAAATTATATGGCCAGATTGAAAGCGGTAACTGCAATGCGGAGGACGTATTACGAAACACTTGCGTAGAGTAACGTGTTGCTGGAGCAAGATACTCCCTTGCATTGAATTTGCGTTAAATGTTGGACTGCATGCCTCTAAAGGTCTTGCTTCTTTTCACATAAATGGTTTGGGCACCCCCATATGCATCTAACACCGCCACAAAGTGGCCCTGTCACAGTGGTGAAAGCAGATGAAAATAAAAAAATATACGCCTGACTTCACTTTATGACAATGTAAATTCTTTTATCTCAATGAGAGGGATCAGCGTGTACGGGGTACGCGGCGTAATGGCCGAGTACAAATATAACTAGAAGCAACACGCTGATGACACAGGCAAAGAAACAAAAACGCAATTGCATATGCGTTGGGGCGAAAAAAAATTAAATGCAACTAATCTACCTACACATCTAGTATAATTTTAAAGTCCTGTAGCTCACAGCCGCAGCAAAAAAGAAATGATTTATGCATTTTACTTGATTCAAATGCGAGTACTCTTTGTTATACGGGGGCATACCGAAGCCATAATATGATCCGCCCCATTGGAGACAGACCAGTGCCTGTACAATTTCATTTAGCCAAGCGACTATCTGCCACACCGTAACAAGACCGTTCCGCACCGCGGAACGTGGCTCAAGTCATGCAATGCAATGACATAGCAGAAAAAACTGAAAGTTGACTCATTTCAGCGCGCCGAAATTCTCATAGGGGGCCGACGCCGCAACAACTGAGGGAGATCACGAGTACCAGCTGTTGGAATTGGACGTTCACCGGCATTAGTCCATGATCGACGGGTGTTCCATTATTGTGCGGGGTGTATGATGGGCCAACGGGGACACAAGGGATATTATCAAAAAGCCACGCAAATTTATGGAAAGACCTCGCGCGATTGCCCTGGTACCGTGCTACGCTTTCAACATGGCGCACTCTCAGCCTTTACTTCAAGAAAAGTAAGACAGGGTCGCATGTCGCAGCGCACCACTCTCTATCGTGTGGAGATTAACATTGTGGCTAGTATGACCATCTTACCCTAAACCCTAAACCCTTAACGTCGTAAATCATAACAGCTATCACTTAGAGACTAGTGGGTCTGGAGGTGAAAGCTATAGCATCCGTGTCAAGATTTGTACTATGCAAAACCAAGCATGAGACGACGCCCTAGGCAGACGTTCGGTTCGCTAAAGCCGGCTTGTAAAGTCTTCTGCGGCGTGGTCTCCTCGCTTAGTAAGCAAATTAAATCTAGTTTTAAGCAGCACACTTGCCAGCTTTAAGTACCCAAATACATCCCTCTTGGACAGTACAGGTTTCCTCAACCTCTGCCCTGCTATATGCTCAGGCGATATTATTACTTTTGGGTTGGTAAAGGTGTCGCTGAGCAACATACCCGAGCTCGATTCGACCTGCCTAGGCGTATCAGAGCTCCACTCTAGTGTGGTGAACAACTCCGGACATTGTACTGCCGTAATCAGGACAAAAAATATCACATCGCTTGCGCATGCAGATGAGCAAGCTAGGCTTTGAGAGCCAAGCTCAATTTGTTATCAACAGACCGAACTTTCTCATAATCTTCGCGACGGGCGTCACAACACTTCCCGCCGATGAACAAAACCATGGGGTTTATAACGCATGCAGAAAGTAGACTGAGCTCAGTAAGCGTCTTCTCCCAGGGTGGACGACTAGGCCTGCGTAATTAAGTGAGGATTATGTGCTTGGTCACGAAATGTCTACTCACTGCATTTGCTTTCATCAATAAATATCTTGGTTTCATCACCGAGAATTGCTTTCGCAGTGATAGTGGCGAAAACGGAGGATTTTGCGCAGACTCATCGTGCCATATGATTTAGCGTTTGGGTTATAGGTTGCTATCTGGAAAAGGTACAGTAAATGCTAAAGTTTGTGCTAGAATTCAAGCACGGTAAATATGCAGCGGGGTGTCTGGCTTTTGCTTAAAGGAAGCTAAGCAAGGTCGCCGACTTTACGTTATATACTAGAGCCAGCGCGAATGTAGCGGATCGCAATCCGCTGCCTTCAGAGTACCCAAAACCTTAACCCGAGACTGATACACTCTTCCGTTCAAAATCTAGACTGTATTTCTTTTGTTTGATTTGCGGTATCCCCGCCTATATTTAAATCTATATGTCTAAATTAATATGCATAACTACTAGCAGTCCCGCCACGTAGTGCCTTCTTGTCAGGTGTAGCCACATCATTGTGTGATCTCTCCATATTTTGTGAATCACCCTTTCATACCAGGGTACGTGTAACCCCGTTACAAGATACTTGTAGAGCGACAATGTTTGCATTGTTTTGAAAAAGATAAAAGAATTTTGAGCGCCATGGACAGTATAGGAGGGTTTAACGGAATGAGTCTGTGCTCTTGTGTACCCAACCCTTAAGTTTTTGGCTCAGTTGTATCGGATACAATATTATACAATAGTACAAAATGTCACCGGTGGTTTTCTGCGTGCAGATTATAAGAAAACGTTTTACGCAAGAGTAATTCATAATTTGTTGTTTTTAGATTAACGAGGAGCACTAAAGTTTCTAGTGGCCGGAAAAGTGGTTAGTGAATGCAATGTAGACCCGTTCTTCGTTCAATAATAATCATTGACCCTTCTGTGTGATGTGTACAGCAGCCCCGTTGCACTTAAAAGCACCGAAATTCGACGAGTAATGCTTACTCGTAGAATTAAAGACTTTATCGTTTGCGAGTACAAAATATAACTGATCACTAGTCTGCCTTTGTTACAACAAGTTAAGCAAAATAAGCGTCTTACTTTGGTTGGTTTTATCTGAATATCACTCTTGGCTTAAGAGTCGGAAGTGGCAATCTCTTGCTGAAGGAAGTTTCTCGGCTCTGGGAATGCGCTGGTTAAACACCTCCAGGAACGCGGAGCACTATCGGCTTCCACCTTAAACTGCTTATTTCTAGTCACCAGCTAATTGAGGGTTGAAACAGAGAAATCTCTTTCCGAACAAAAAACGTCGAGATGGCAATGAATTTTGCAAGCTATACGCAAAGCTTCTTCGCACGAGCGATTATCAAGGAGAAGGTGGTGCTTAAAAATGCGCACGTTTGATCGATACTTTCATTAGCGATTCATTTCTTTTTGAGAGGTGTTGGATATAGAAATGTTTTGAGTATCCACAACGCCTGACCTGATCGCTCATCTGTACAGAGGGACGGAATCTCTGTGTTAAAATACTATATCAACGAAAAAAGTGGCAAAATACGGCTGAAGGCAGTAGCGGCTTTATTTTTATAAAATATAAAGTACCGATGGCGATCCCACCGAGACCGACCGAGTCTACTTAACTTTTTTTCAAGGATGCGGTGGGTGACACATTTAATTTGGAGTGCAAAATCCGTGCTACGAAGGCTATCTTGAATGTAGTGTTCGAGGGGCGATGAATCTTGCAAGGAATGAATGCATCATTGCTTTTGTGCATCATCGGGTGCAAGTGACTAAACAGTTCTTTTAAGTTTGTGATGAGGAGGCAATCATGCTTATGTCAAGTTCAAGGTGCATCTCTCTGGCTCTTAGCCGATTGTGATCGTTTGGATCATGCGTCGATGTCGTATATCTTCCGGATATTGTATTGATGTACAGCATTCATTGAGCGACGTGGACATGTTTTGACCAGATTCAACATGTGTTGCGTTACTCAAAGATCTCTAATGTAAGGGAGTTTATAACTCTCAAGTCGCTTTATATCAATGTGTGCGGTCGCACGTTAGTATTACGTGTCCTTCTCCTAAGGCTTGTCTAATCACAGCACTACTTTACTCGATACTGAGCGTTAGAGATTATAGTATAATGAGGCCCCCAGAATCATAATTCCGCTCGACATCCTTGAACGACCGTCACAGTACGGATCAGACATATAGTTCGATGAGTCTTATGTATTGGTGTCCCAACATGTATTAGTGGGTGAGAATCTATAGCCCTCGTTTAGAACGTGTCATCGGCTTTAATCCACAGCACATATGTCGGCTCTTTGGGTGCGCCTGCCGACTCCAACAGAGCGTTGCAGTCCATAAGTATAGACTTTTATTTTGGCGTGCCAAAAGACGCATCTATTAGAAAGAGTTGCGAGCTGTTGTGTAAGATGTTCATCTTGCTGCTGTCAGCGATACTGTCACCGGTGAGGATACAGCAAAGCAGTTCCCGACATTTTGGATTGGCTTGCCGTTGGTCATTGCTGCGCATGAAAATCGCGCTAATCCATTAAATTTTGATAAACATTGCTTACGATGTTTAGGCTTGTACAACGCTTGATTTCCCCTGATTAATCGGTCAGACGGAAAGCGTGCGATTCGTGGCGGAAAATATTAGTGGATTCTCTTGTGTGGATAGACCGCGGTTTGGGAATAATATTTCCCCCAACTGATTAAGTGTTATCTAAATGATGGTAACAATTTTTTTAGGTTAATTTATGTAATATAAAGGTTCGGTGAGCCTTCAAGCCCCTTCGACGCAGCCACAAAGTGACTCTCGCTCCGATGAAAGAAAAGCCTTTCAATTCGATTCAATACGTCTTGTTCTTCAAAGCAAAATTCAGATTATATTGAAGAGCATCGCGCGTCAAGTGCAGGACACCACGGATGTGCCAATGTAAAAACATAGAACAGAGGCAGAATAGTCATGAATACGAAGCGTGCGCGTTGATTCTATACAATACGGCTATCAAATGTTTGATTCGAAGTGTCTGCGGTTTAAGACAAAGTAGTAATCCGCTACTTCAAACTGCTCAGGATCTTAGAAGGATCTTTTACGCTCTAGGAGTTATATTGATCGTACAAACATCTTCAGTGCTCTACGTGAGCTTGCTTAAGCCATATCATGATTCCATTTCTGCATATAACTCGAATGTGAAGTGCTCGTAAAGAAGGATCAACGTCTCAAACAATCTCAAAAGAGCGGTAACACAGCTCGGATACTCATGAAGTACTCCGTACTATAACGTTGGTCAGAGCGCGTCTCCAAAACTAACTCATGTCAGTATCGGTCGTGCGCCGGGACTCAAAGAGAGTCATCGTGTCTCAATTACCGAGCCAGTCTCGAAAAAGCTTTTTTCAGGCTTCCACTTTGAGTACGGGGTGGCTCGCCTTTACGCAAAACATTGGTGGGCTGGCCGGCTGACTAGGGCTGTAACCAGTACCTGATGAAGGAATCTGATGAAGAAAAAGGAAAACTTTCTAATTTAGAAACTCATGGTATTTTTAAGTCCTAGTTTGACAAGATTGCATGACGCCGATACCGCGTACGACTTAGCGGACCCATAACAATTATTTTCCGCAGAAGAGAAAGTGTACCCAGCGACACGCTGCTCGTATTAGCAAAAAGGCTCGATCCTTGTGAATAGTTCAAGACTGGGTGAACATTTGTACCAGCAGGCCCCATGTGATGATCAGATCGGTGATTGCTAGAATTTTGAGGCGGTATGCGTTTATCTAACCCATGCTTTACCGAAACTGGTGCAGATATATAACGTGTGTGCGGTTACTTAGTGCAGTAGCTGACTAAGCCATGTTTTGCACTTTGCCGGCGCACAGTATCAGAGGTAGGAGTGTACGGATTTACCCGATCGCTGTTGTTCTAGGCTCGACGGTATTTTTTTCAAAAAATACCAGTTAGAGGGGGACTGCAGGTTTTTGAGTGCTGTTTTGTTTTGATGATGTTATGCCCCGAAAAGATTTTTTACTGTATTGTTGGATATAGCAAAGACCATCTCGAGTGTAGGACTTAGCTGCGTATTCAGCACGCTATCAATTTATAGGAATTTTAAGCCGCAGTACCGCTAAGCGAAGTGGAAGTCTGATCCGCAAGATTCATAAACCAATGCATTGAGCATATAAAGCCGTCGAGGTTCTCGTCTCTGAGTTATATCACTTTAAGGTGATTTTGCCTTAATCCTAGCAAATAAAAAGCTAATTAAGATTAAGACACATCACTTCACATTTCTGCAAGGCAGGCATTCTTAGACAATATACAGATCACTTGCATAGCTGCCCGAAGGTGCTCGACAAAAGTAGCTTTACCTCTCATGATTATATAGATCTAGTGCGACACAGCTCATCCGATGCAAATTTATAGATGAATGAGTATTCTTAAGCATTTTCTCGAAATAGATTTTTTTAAGGTACCCCTCTTTTATCTCATCACTTGTATATGTTCTTACATATTTTGTTTCGAATGTTTGGGATAGCAGAAATTACTTCTTTTGAACTGCCTGAGACTATCAAACACTGCCTGGTGGTTGAATATATTTTTTGAATAAAGAGCAAAGAAATGTGCGCATCATTACAGTCATACGAGTGCTCTCAGATCTGACTATTCCATGGCTTCTTGCTTATTGTCTTAAAGATGCTGTCCTTTTGCGTTTTATTGTAAAATGAAAAACGATATGTGCTGGCCCTCAGAATAAGTAAAGCAAAAATATGTATTTGACTGCCGTATCGGTTTGAATATCAGCGTGGTGATCTTGAATGACAATGATTAAAAGGATTTACTTTTTCATTTTAAGTCTGATTGGGATTTCGAAAACTGCCAAGTACGTTCCACGAAAGATGCAAGATTGTATACATCTGCTTCGGTGTACCGTTACATCGTGACAAGTCTAGTCTATCTAATATTACATCGATGGCTGTCCCTACTTCTCATGACAAGAACCACCTGCATTTCCCCTTCAGATCGTGGTACTAAGCCGCTCGTCCTCACCTTCACGCAATTAATTCTGGAAAAACCACAAATTGTTTCCCTGAAACCAATATCTGACGACTCCAACTTACTGCTATGACTATCTATCTCCCTTCCGGGCATTGCTCAAGCAACTGACAAATATAGTTACTGATTGTTTCTGATAGTCATATGTGCGAAGCCACTTATACCCCAGATCTATGCTCGCGCTGAATGTTTTCAGCTTTTAAGCAAAGTTGAATTCATGCTTTTTCAAAGGAGCATTAGTAGAAAAGATTATTGTACACACTTTATTTGCCTTCGAGTCGATATGTAGTTCATAGCGTTCCAGCCAGCCCGTACATCGGGTGAGATCGTATCTAGCAATCAGGTCAAGGACCAGGCAGCATTTTGCGCCATCAAAGTCGTCAATTTAATGAAAGCTAAAATAGGTATTCGACACATTACATGGACAGAAATGTCTCCGTCACAGAAGTCACGGATATTCAACTATATCCTCCACAAATTGCCTGCTTTTCCAAAAGTCATGTATTGCTTGTAACCTCACGGCACCCTAGGAACTATTGGAAAACTCAAATCTTGCAAAGTTTGAGACGTTGATGTTAACAACCGCCAATCCTATGCTGTAAGTCTCACCACTTTTAGGTGCGTTGATTTTCTTTGGGTCTAGTTTCCCTTGCTCCGGCCTCCATGAGTTACAATAGACCCGCTTTGTATCTAGTACGCAGCCGTGCGCCTACTTGGACACGACGTATTTCTTATATAAGCTTGTTGGTCAACCCTGCGGGGAAACTGACCCTTCGCGTCTCCCAACCAATAGAGTAAGAGACGTGCAAGATGTAAATGCTGGTCTGCTATCAACAAGAGCAAGATACCGCTCTCCTACAGATTGAAGTTACCAAACTTCACCGCCTCTCGCGCTATGGATGAGTTTCCACATCGCATGCACCATTTAACCCTTGTGACATGAATGTTGTGCTTCACCTTCAATGCGATACCTAATGCTTCATCAAACAATTTGGGTGGACGCGGAAGGTATTAGTGCAAGCCACATCTGTCCGGCAATTTTCGATTATGATGGTAAAATGTACCTATTGCAGAATAGGCCCATCCACCATCTCGGATATTGAAGCTCTCAGCTCCAAGATATAGTCCGCTGTATATTGCCGTATTAGAGGGTGACATGAGTGTTAATATCTCGCGGCACTCTACATTTGGCGGTGCGAATATTTACGAAACTTGTAGCTTAAATACTTTTCATGTCGGGGATGTCCCGTTAAACTACACATACTCTGGCACGGTTAATTACGATACCCAGTCGTTTCAACTCTCTTCCGGCCCTAAATCAGAGATGGCAACTTAAATCTGTTCTTTACCGTTCCGCTAGAAATACAATCTGGAACCACGACATCCAGTCGTTCTCTCTTGTGGCAATAGTGTTTCACTCTGGTGACCGTGATAAGCAGTCGAATTTTCTGACTTTCGACTCAATTTCGCCTCTGTCTTCCGAGCTTTGCTCGATCCATCTAAGAATACCATTCCGGCCAATCTCGTGTTATACAAGGAAGCTTCGTGCCTGTGCCGAAAATGTTTTTACCTTGGTAAAGGTGAAATCATAACTTGCTGGTACTCCACCAAAAGATAAATGGCTTCAAACTGTTTCAATTTCAAGTCTACCTATTTCTCATGGCGTTCCAGCTATGCCATACCTAAAATAATATCATGCCCCTAGATCCAGGCTTGTCAACATTTCAAGCTGTCAAGGCCCCAACATACTTCGAAGCTTAACATAGCTTTTGACACTTTCACCAGTGACCCCATCACAAGACGCACACATATCGTAACGTTTTTTGGCATCTCTACCTCCTCCGAGGTTTCTGAACTATTTTCGACGATTTAGAGGCGTATGCAACTACATGACACTCCTACTTTTGTCGCAACTTGTTACGACATCACAAAGCCCGGGACTAAATATCAACAGCCAACAACCCTGCATTGTGAGATTCACCTTTTTAAAAAAAGATTATCACTGGTAAGGCAAGAATATATCAATCACGACATTTATGAGGTAGAAGTGTTCTTAAGAACTCCCCAATCGGTCTCTTCGGACCCACTGGGACTTGTTGTGTTCAAGTGAAGCGTTCGTCGTCAGGCCGCGCATTGTCCTCGAAAAGCTCGGCATTGATTTTCAATTTGAATACGATACTAATCGCTACCACGAATGAGGTTTGGTGGACGCGGCCTGCCTTTGTGCGAGTTGCACACGTTCGCGTACCTTTTTATTTGAATGGTAAACGCTCTTCTTTTATGGGAGTGGATCGGACGCCATCGCAGTGATTAATCGTCTTATTTTCTCGATATAGGTTGCCGATCTTGCGCCACTCTTTACATGTTGACAAGAACTCTCAACGCACTTAATCATTTTTTTAGGCGATTTGAACAAGCCGCTGCATCTGTCGCCTCAGCTTTCTTTACATTTTGCATATTGGTACACGTCTCTCGGGCGTACTCTCTGGACGATCATGAACTCGAACATGATCCATATCACTCCATGTTATTGGTCTTCCAACTCGGCTCCGCGCGCAAAAATGATCACTTGCGTGCGCTTTGATCATGAGGTGCAACTTTAAGTTGTACGTAAAAGCACCACGTACCGAAATTTGTAAGGATGGTTCATCCTATAACATTGTGACGAGCCACCGTGCAATGTTGTCAGACTCAGCACATTATTAACGAGAAAGAATATTCTCTCGCAAATGGAGTAACCAGGGTAATTGTTGGGACTGTAAGCTTTCGTTTATTTCCTTCGTCAAACGTCATATCGATAAATATAATTCAGGGGTTATCTGCAAATAATTGTAAATTGATGAGATCAGTGA
>NW_020187589.1:523929-557273 GCF_900000015.1 Plasmopara halstedii | reverse complement strand
GCATGCGTGAACGATACGCCACTTGCCGTTCGGCTTCCGGACACAAAACGTGGGTGTCGAATGGCAAGACTTGCTCTCACGCACACCACTCCTGCGTCGTGCTTCGCTCAGAGGAAGGCGTCAATGACATCACACTGCTCTTTGGGCAGGTGCCACTGGCGTGTTACGCAGTTTTCGGCTCTCGAAACCAAGGCGATCTCATGACGCACACTCGGTTCAGAGGGATAACCGACGGCGGGTCTTTGGATGTCTTGAGATTCCTTTAACCCAGGATAGTACGGGTTCGAGGTCTACTTCAAGATCGACGATTCCCTTCGTGCGTTCAGCACCCTCTTGGTGTCCTCCAAGACGGCTTCATCCCGAAGCAAGGATAAATTGATCTCCTCGTTTGGTCATATAATGACCACCTCGTCTGAATCGGAAGAGCATCCACTGCAGAAATAGCTTCGAGGTTGACGTCGTCGTCATCCTCCCCCGTCATACCGTGGACGAGGGTGTATATCTGTGCGTTATGGTCTACGGTATAGACACCCTGGATCAAGGTCGGCGCCCTGCATCTTGCAGATAACATACGGCATCGCCATCTCCTCTCTGTAGAGGTTTTACGTCTTATCTCGACCAGTGGGAACTCACTCCGCGTCGTCCATTGTCCCCAGTCCCTGCTCAATCGGAGCCTTGATGTTATTTACAACATCCGACGAAGAGCTGCTCTTCCAGCAGTCTTCGTCTAGTGGATAACATGCCACTACACCCGCAACAGATGTGTGCACAAGGTCTCCGACCTTCAATCAATCGATGGCTCATGGTGTTCCAACCATGCCATATAAAGGATAAGGTCACACCTTGAATTTAAGCCTAAGACTTAACAGCGCTGATACGCTTAACCCCGTTACAGGGGGCCTAAAGGTGTCTAAACACGAGCCTCGTACAAGGCGACGGTTAAACGAGAGCTGTAGGTTTTCACAATTTTGATGCGGGAGATTGTAACGGGGTTACACGTATCCCTGGTATACAGTGGTGGGTCACACACGATGGCGTGACCACACGATGGTGTGGTATATCTTAACAAGAAGCCACTACTTGGCGGGATGCGATCCGCTGCACTCAGACTGGTTCTAGTATGAAACGTATGGTCGGTGACCTTAGCTTAGGCTCCTCTAAGCAAAGAGCTGCGGTAGCCCCGCTGCAATAAATGCATACAATTCGTGCAGTCAGTACAATTCAGCATAAATTCTGCAGCATTAGCTGCTTTATTTAAACCCAATGACAAAATCTAATCTGCTTTGATTATTTTTTTCGCTTTTTTAAAACTAACTTCTAGATTAATCTTAAGAACCTAAAAGAAATCTCAATAGAAAATGGGAGAGGAAAGTAACTAAGTACAAAAGATAGCAAGAGATCTTAAAGTTGAAGATATACTTCTAATTATAGCCAATCATAAAATGTTAATAGATCTTTCTACAAGATGTCTCATTATCGCTTTCGCAATGATAGCGCCGGACGTGGAACCTGAACTAGGAGAGAGCTTGCTACTGGATCAATTACATGATTTACACCG
Source organism: Plasmopara halstedii (assembly GCF_900000015.1). Taxonomy (NCBI): domain Eukaryota; phylum Oomycota; class Peronosporomycetes; order Peronosporales; family Peronosporaceae; genus Plasmopara; species Plasmopara halstedii. The sequence continues at coordinate 555,715 of NW_020187589.1, read as the reverse complement.
GCAATTAGCAGCTGTGCGTCATGACTCTCAGCGCCACACATCGTCATCTCGCAATCTTGGGCCGATCCCTATGGCCAATGACTCTGGAAAGATCATTGTATGTTCACTGCGCCGTTGCGTGCGGATGCTTAAAACAGAGCGTGGCGACAGTTGGCAATACGTTGCATCGAATTCTGGACTTAAAAGCGCAATTGAACATCTTGGACAGGGTAATACAGTGCGGTGGGTCTCGTGGCCAGGTGCGATCGTGGACGAGTCGAGTGAGGACGGAGTGCGTCGCCGTCTCGAGACGGAATTTGCTTGCCATCCAGTTTTTTTGAACCACGAAACATTGGATTTATACCAAAACCAATTTTGTGATGTGGTACTCTGGCCTTTATTTCACTCGCTACCGCAGCGCTCAGACACCCGTCTGCTTGAGAATTTTGGTGAGAAATACGACGCTTACTGCTCAGCCAATCAAAAGTTTCTGGAGGCTGTGTCCGAAATTTACAAAGATGGCGATCTTGTGCTTGTGTGTGACTATCAACTCATGACATTGCCAGGATTGTTGCGTCGACGGTTTCCGGAAATTACGTGTGGCTTTTATTTTCATTGTCCCTTTCCGTCGTCTGAGTTTTTTCAAATGCTACCAGTTCGTGACGCGTTGCTTCACGGAGTTTTGGGTGCTGATCTTGTGGTATTTGATCATTTTGATTATGTGCGTCACTTTTTAAGCGTTTGTACGCGCATGTTCGGACTCGAGTCGTCGCCAAGTCGCGTCGAGTACAATGGGCGTCTAATTTCATTGGGTATTTGTCCTATGGGTATTGATCCTGTCAAATATACGTTGACCTCAAAAGCAGAGGTCTACGTTGATATGGTTAAGAAACAACAAGATGGCATGAAAATTATTTTAGGTGTAAACAAACTTGACTTTTGCAAAGGAATACCAGAAATGCTTGAAGCAATGGAGTATCTCTTGCAGCATTACCCAGAATACCGTGGGAAAGTGGTGTTGTATGCTGTTGTTCGGGATGCAGGACGTATAGCTTCTTTACAATATCGAATGCTTAGTCGTCAAATCGATGAGCTAGTTGGTCGTGTGAATGGACGATTTGGAACCGCGGAATATTGTCCTGTTCACTATCTCAAGCACTCGATTGATCGCGCTCAGCTTGTGGCACTTTATAATTGTGCTGACGTGGCCATCGTTAGCAGCATCAAGGAAGGGATTAATTTGCAGGCTATGGAATTTATTGCTGCTCAAAAGAAGAGCTGCCATGGAGTCCTAGTCTACAGCGAATTTGCTGGGTAATGTCGAGTCTCTTTTGGTTCTTTTGTACGGCATATGAAGAATATTTTTTTTTCTGCAGGTGTGCGTCATCCTTTCAAGGTGCACTGTTGGTAAACCCGTTGCACATTGAGCAGGTTGCGGCAAGCATGGATACGGCGCTGCGTATGAATACCACTACGAAACGTATTCGACACCACCAATTGTCGCGCTATGTGAACACGTACACGTCAGCACTGTGGGCTAAACGGATCATGTCAGCTCTGAATGAGGTAGGCACGGCTAAAACAAGCTACTTTTCACCAATCTGCAGTTTTTAACAGCATTCGGCAACAGGCAGCGGCCACTGCGCAAGAGTACAATCGTCTAGATAAACTCGATACCGCTCAACTGCTGGGGTATTACGAACGAAGCCAGCGACGTCTATTTTTGCTGGACTACGATGGAACCCTTGTGAATTTTCAGAGTATGGAGGAGCTAGCTGAACCTTCGCCAGGATTAATGTCGTGCCTTGAAGATCTGACTGCCGACCCCAATAATACTGTCTATATCATCAGTGGCAGGAACAAAAATCGTTTGCAGGTACTATTTGATTTTGATTGAAAAATATTTGGAACTTCTAAAAGTCTGTAAATCGCCTGACAGGAATGGTTTGGTCACTTAACGCGAGTAGGACTCGCTGCAGAGCATGGATATTGGTTTCGTCCCGCTTCAAAACATCCATCCGCAGTTTATGCAGATGCGAAGAGTGATACGTATGGGAGTGAAGACTCACCGCACGCAGCAGAAGTTCACCCTGTTACGCTCGTCGGTGAAGACGATCCACTGTCATCTTCATCTATCAAGGTGGGAGGAATCGAGAATGAGCTAGTGACTTTTGAAAGAGCTCCATGGCAATGCATGTTCAGTGACGTTGAACTAGAATGGCGTGATGAAGTCGAAAGTATTTTGGAACACTTTACGGAGCGAACTCCTGGTTCCCTCTTGGATGTGAAAGATTGCTGCTACACATGGCACTTTCGGGACGCTGACCCTATCTTTGGACTGAAGCAAGCAAAAGACATGCAGCTTCATTTTGACCAAATGCTACGTGATTTGCCGGTTGGAGTGATAATGTGTCGAATCAAGAAATACATCATGATTCGACCATGGCGTGTGAACAAGGGACGCGCTGTAAGTCGTATTCTGGAGTACGAAAGTGAGACACCGTACTTCACAGCACTAGACTTTGATTTCATCCTTGCTCTTGGCGATGAACGCACAGATGAAGACATGTTTGACGTCGTCCAGGGAAGCAACTGCTATACGTGCACCGTGGGCAAAAAAATCAGTCGCGCACAGTATTACCTCGAGGACCCGGACGAAGTTCTTCGCGTGCTGACTGCATGTACGAGCTATATGGCGACTGAAAGACAAGCACTCCAGGGATGAGGACAAATTATGGATTTATTCCTGTACTGCTTCACTTTTTCATATTGCTTCAAGCATACAATTATCATTTCATGTATCAAAAACTAACAACTTATCAAAAGACAATTCCTCCATTTCCACTTATTACATACTCTTGCACAGTAAGAATAGAATGAAAACGGGAATAAAGTGCTCGTGTAGAACAAAACGATCGGCGTGGTGTCAGACGCTTTTCATCAGATGCCTACACATCTCATTAGTGCTGAAATTACTTAACAATTAAAGATAAGACAACTTTCGTTAGAGGTATCGACAAATGTTGTTGAGTTGCCTATGACTTCTTCCTACTTTATTTCCATAAGGATTGGATGCATAGCTAGCAAAAGTGCATAATTTCAACTAAGTATATCTTTGGTTATGTTGACCCCTTGTGCTGTAAATCACACATATGTGGCTTTCTACTTCTATCTCTTGCATTATCACCTTCATATTGATCTTTACTTTATGCTTAAAAAGTAAACTTTCTCTTGTCTTTGGACGTAATATATTGTGACAATAAAAGAAACTGACCCGTAATCAAAATATGATTATCGCTACCAATGGAGATGAATGTTTGAAGCAGGCGAGGCTGGAGTGATAAAAAGAGATATTACGATATACAAAATACGCTACAAAAAAACTCTACGAAAGCTACATTGCAGCAACTAAGGCGCTACTTATGGAACAGTTGGCCTGAACTGTATGATTTTCTAGACAGGAGAAAACTTCCTTAAAAAGGTCCTTTAGAACAAAGATGATTCAATGACAAGCCATGTTCCGCCTTAATATAATTGTGAAAGGCGACTGAAAGAAAGCGTCATGAGAAATGTCTCACGTTTAGAAAAAGTCCTTCCTGAACTCCGTGGTTGGTAGCTATAGGTGGATACGATATCTGTACTAGAAATAACTGAACTTACTTGGTTTCGAGCGGGCTATTTGGAGAGTCAGGAAAATCCTTGTAGCCAGTCCAGCCGCAGTGCGCACCTAGACCTACTTATGCTACATATTCTACTGTTAGTATTAGCAGGTTGTTCTGCTGCTGATTTGCCTGGCAGGCATCCATTTACTTTTGCTAGGGACGAAGCATAGTTGTGTAGAGAACAGTACACTCACATATGTTGGGAATTGTATGCATACAATGATCAATCATAGAAAGGTGCTTATTGGAGCATAAAATGATACATACTGCTATTTTTATGCCGTGCTTTAGACCCTAATTACTCCAGCATCATACTAATCTGCTCAACCTCTTGATAAAAATAGGATAAAGTGATGTGGTCAACGCCGTTCTCTCACGAATTTCCATTTCTGTCTCCTTGCGTCCTCGCTATCTTAAGCTTCTCGAGCAAGGTAAACAACCCAATCGTGAATAGTCCGCCAGCCTCGCTAACCATCACTCTCCAATATTCATCCAGCCTTAATTTAAGATGATGAACACAACAAGCGTGGTCATCAACACGGACAGCGTGGGCGGAAACATGGCACCCGTCGCACCGCCTAAACGCAACTTTATTCAAAAAGTGAACGACGTGAACAAAATGGAGCTACCAAAGCTGTTGCGTTATATGCGGCTGGGGAACGTGGGATGCTCGATCATTCAGATTATCGCTGGCATCGTTGGGATTACATCTTTTATCACGCTTAACATTACTGGCACGCTTGTGAGCATCTACGTCATTATGTTTGGCATATTATTTCTGCTTTTTGAGTGTCGCCTTTCCCGTATGGAGACTGCCATTCGCTCGAATTTCGGATTTCTGTATAGCTACAAGGGACGTGCTGCATTTATCTTCTTCATCGGGTTTCTAGACTTCGGCATTGGATCAGCCTTAGCCACTATTGCTGGTGTCCTCATGTGCTTTAATGCGTTTATCAATCTCCTCGTCATGTGTCGTCATCCAGAGTTTAAGTCGACACTTAGCGCCGATGCAGACCCTACAGCCGGCTATACTACGAGCAGCCAGGAAGCTGCAAGCTTTATGAGCAAAAATCCTGAACTTGCAGCTAAGGCCGGACAGTATGCATTTCAGCATGCCGCTAATACTCGTCACTAAGCTGTTGAAGTTACGAACCGAGTGGCAAGCAAGCCGATTTTGGCTATTGCAATATTTTAATTGACTTCAGCTTTTTAGTGCCATTGCAATATTCATAATTTGTGTAGTCTTTCGGTCGATTAATAGAATTATGTAGCTGGCAAATTTTCGCCTCTTAACTTCTAGTCTGAAGATCGCCTGAGCGATATTTGATGATCGTCTGGGAGCTGAACATATGGCCATTTCAAAAAAATATCAAGTCTATTGTCTAGACTCCCAGTACTAGCAAACACCTTAATAAAACGTCTTTTGATCGCTTCGAGCCGAACATTATCACTTTCGGCTCTACCGCCAAATGTGTTACCCCCACTGCACCAGCTCAAGACAATAAGCTTTTACGCAGGTCACGTGAACAACTTGTGTCCATACCAATATCAATAAAATATACAGTCAAATTTGTTGAATTGACGACAAGAGCAGCCGGGTGCAACGAGGTTGCCACGCATTTCTTACGTTTGAAGCTTGGACTCTAAGCGTCTGCGCTAACGCACAGAAGGTGAATTTTATATTCAACAGCCCAGGTGCGGAGTCAAAAGCCCTCCAAATATTGTACTTCTTTGCTCTTCTCAATTCTATAAGTGGAAAAAATAGCTTCAAGATTATTGTGATATACCTGTTTTACTGCTTACAATAATGAACAGCCCATCCTTTCTTTCAAATAGTCCTATAAGATTACCATACTAGTTCTAACCATGATACTTCATGATGGAGCCTTGGGTCTTGGTGGGAGTGTACTAAGTACACTTGATAGCGTCGCGCTTATTACACAAATGCCAGTTTTCGGTCTGTAACATAGTACATCTTAAGATTCTGGTTCATGAGATAGTGTCCTCGTCGTCATCTAAAGCTAGCCCTTTTGATTCTTTGCCTTCAGCAAGAAGAGCATACGAGGCGGAAACTCGTAGGTTACCCGTACTTTCGACGTTTGCACTGGTCCCCAGACCCTTAAAGTCGGCAACACCAGAAGCCGTATCTTGATTTAACTTCTTAAAGCTCACAATCTTTTGAGTGATAAACTCAAGAATGTGCTTTGCATCACTGCGCTCTGGATTAAGCCGTGGCATAATGCCCAGGATGTCAGCACTCTCACGCACGTAGTATTCCAAGTCTTCATCCGAGCACTTGTTGGTAAGCTGCGCAAGCCGCAGAGTCTCACTTGCAAAGTGTTCATCGAGATCAAACTGGTCTAATGCTGGTGGAGGCGGCTCACGTAGAGCAGGAGGAAATACTGCTGACTTGAGTGGTGGCAGTGGACACTCAAACTGAGGTGGAATGAGTGTAAGTGGCTCGTGTTTGACGCCAAGATCATGATATAAATTTACGGCTTCAGGAATGAGTGACGTGTCAAACTTAAAAAGCGAGTCGTCAAATAGTCGCGTAAAATCTTTAGGAAGCTCTTCACTTTCTTGCATACAAGAGCGCAGTCTGTCACTGAGAGCTTGCGTGTCAGGCAACCGGACATACTCATTCAGATCTGGATCCTCCGCATCCTGATGATTTAAATTAATGGTCTTGTCTTTCAGTAGCCAACGAAAAATAATTTCTTGAAGCTTTGCGTTTTCTTCTTTGTCGATCCACTCGTCCACAAAACACTGCGTAGATCCAAACACAATGAGCCGTCCTGATTTTGATGCAGGTGCAGCTACACCCCGTTCCTGCCACGCGGCGGCAACCGGTCTGTTCACAGGATATGAGACAGACCCCGAGGACAGTAAAGTAGCTGCTGGTTTTTTCACATTTAAAGTCGCTCCATAGGGGTAGACAAATGACAGTCCCTTTTGGTCCTTCTCGGGCGCCCCATCCGAGCCTGTCACCTTTAGATCCCGTCCTGACATCAACACATCTTTCCTGCTAAAAAGTTCGTTGGCCTATTTGGTGCAATCAAGTAGAACAAAGACATGAGACTTGTTGCTTATGCAGCAATTTCACAAGCACAGTAGTGTACCATTCGCGTCAGTTCCCTATTGACGACGCCTCTCGAAACGAGTACTTCTTTAGGGTGATGATATTTATGATAAACAGTGCGAATGACAGCGTCTGGATTCACAAAGATGCCAAAACTGTAATTGATGCCGCACAAGAAGTAAGTATTTCAAAAGTTTACTGTGATTTGCAGTGCTCTCACTCTTTAAGCCAGCCATTGAGATTCGTGTCAAATTGCTGCTCGCCGCCTTCACCCAGCATTAGCAAAATGCTTCCACCGCTGCTCAAGAAATCCTTGAGTGTCGCAAATTCCGTGGAGCTGAAGCGTTCGCGTACACCAGCGAAAACTAATACGTTAGCATCCTTAATTCGGTCCCTGGAAAGATCATCCTTGTTGACGTCCACGCGGCATAGTGGCTTAAGCCTACGCGCCAATTTCTTGAGACCGCTTGCAGGATAAAACTGCTCCTTTTTAGACGCATCAAATAGCACGGTAGATGACTTGTTGATACTTCCTACCGCGTCTTGGCGCTCCATCCCTGGACGCCTAGGACAGCAAGTGGATCTTTAACAGTCGCCGTTCGTAAACATGTGTGGCGTACCCAATATGATGGAAATCTTGTGTATAAAATTACAAGGCAGCAATCACGCGCCAGTCAGAATTGAAGGAAAAGAAGACTCGACTGATGGTTCGGGGCTTTCCATTAGGGTAGCGGGGACAGAAAGCTGACAATTGTTTGTATGTCTATTTGTGACCTAGGCGGAGTTTCGACAGGCCAAGCATACAATTATTCTGGTGCAGTACACACGCGACCCAAACTCGCGCACTTACCTCGACTTTGAGTCTGTAAACGGTGGGATGGATGGTGTGGTCAAAATGTACGAGGCCAAGCTTAAGCAGCTTAATCCAAATCTAAAGAATATCACATACGATATCCAAGATCTGTATACGTACATCGACTCGCTTACGGATCTTAGCGCGCTCGTGTTGGATCTTGAAACGAAGACGTATTTGCCCTGTGGCAAAGAGTGGATTAAGAAGAAGGTCTTCCAGGTGCTTAAGAATCAGGCGGGCTAAATCATTTACGTTTTGGATCAAAGTAAGACACAACAAACGATATAATTGCTGTTAATAGGATATTTCAAAAATTCAGGAACTCGACAAATTGGGAAGTATATTAACTATATCGCATGAGCTGGTGCCTCGACGCTTGGTACAGGTAAAAGAGCTGTACAATTACGAGAGCAGCAAGGACGATTTGTAGGAACAAAGTATGACCATTGCGCATTGATGATGATAATACCGCGATCACAACTGCTGCAATTAGTGCCCCGAGCACTCCTGTCGCTACTTCAAACGCTGTAGCGATATCCATTTCGCTTGTTTGTAGTAAAGCTGCAGTTATTTCATCACATTAAAATCGTTTTTTACCTTAAGTAACGGTACTTTTAGAAGCTGATAGAACTGAGCGTTAACATGGAGGCAAGCGCCGAGACTCCGGCGCTTGATATGGTCAAGCTTATCAGGTAAAGCAAGTGATAGTACTTTTATCTGCTCATGGTGTAGTGTCACGTGTTGCTATGATTACTTGACCACGTAAATGCATTGCTCAATAAAACAAATGTTGTTTTGCACAGCGCCGAGGGACACGAGTTGTATATAAGCAGAAAATGCGCCATGGTGTCAGGCACCATTCGTGCTATGCTTAGTGGTGCGCCATCATGTTTATAAGTCATAAAAAACTAATACACTGAAGTTTGTATAACAATTTCTGATGCAGGCCAATTTACGGAGAGTAAGGGTGAGATCACTTTTCCAGACATCAGTGCACCCATTCTGGAAAAGGTTTCCCAATACATGTACTATAAGACACAATATTCGGACAGCACATCCCGCTTGCCTGAGTTTATCATCGAGCCTGAGATCGCTATGGAGTTGCTGATGGCCGCGAATTACCTTGACTGTTGAACATCCGAATGGAACAAGCATTTAAACTTTAATACAGTCGCTTTCGTAAAGTGTTGGTGTGTCTTTTAAAAAAATTCGCATACAGACCCTTCAGTCGACAGGATTCCATGCTACTTGCCAGACAGCGAAGACGCGCACGGCTCGTATTACAGCAGACTATTTTCTTTGAGGCTTGCTTTGGCTTCATATTTTACCCGCTGTCGTGTCTGCTGTTAAGAGATAAGGTAAAGATCATCATGATGAAATGGAATTTCTTGGCTGACGATAACAATTTCGTCTGCAATAGCTTCAAGTACTCCAATACCACTCTTCATTCTCACGTGCCCTTCCTGTATTCTGCTTGATCGTGCTGATCCCAGCAGACATAGCACGATACTACTTGGGCACGCATGGCAACTTGCGATCGCAAGTGTACCCCCTCACAGCATTCATGTTTTTGTCCGCGTGTCCACTGCTTCCAGGGCTTATTTACTTAAGCCTTTTTGCTGAACACCGCATTCCATTTGATACTGCAGCCGGATTATACTCCGTCTTTTTGCTCGTCGCTGAGATTGTAGCTGGCTTTATTGTACTACGTGATCTACTCAGACAAGAGGCAGCACGATTTCTCAAGACGCGCAATTTTAATCATACAAAAGGGAATGAGGTTGATGACGATGAGCGCGCTCGATTTCTGCATTGACAAATTAGCAGACAATAATTGTGAGATTGCAACGAAGTCTCGTGTAATTATAAAGCTAAGCAATCAACGTTCAATCATTCCTTATGATGCTTGCATATTTCGCCTTAAATTATTTTAAATAGACTTTCGTTTGCGCGTCTGTTCGAGACTTGAGTGAAGTCGCGAAAGCGAGGTCAAATGTCGGGGCTTCGAAGTATGGAGACGACTCACAAGAGCACGGTGGGAGTCACTGACATCGAATAAAAAGTTGATTTTTTTATTGAGTGCAAGTTATATTTGTATGACCGCAGACAGTATTGCGTTGCAAGGTGGCTATCGTTGGAGAAGCTACTGTGGGTAAGACTGCCGTAGTACAGATTCTTAAGAGCAATGGCCACGAATTTCCAAAGAATTACGTTATGGTGCGTAAGGCATTCTTTCATTAAGTTTGATAGATAGAGATATCTTAATGTTAATTGAATCCACAGACATCAGACGTCGAGCTTTCAACAAAAAGCATTTCAATTCCGGATACAAATGTCGTTGTGGAGCTTTACCTGTTCGACTGCGCTGGACAAAGTATTTTTAACCAGCTTGATTTTGGCACGGTGCACGTACGAAGCTGTATGTGTGCAAAAGCTGATTCAATGATCTTAATGGACGAATTTTTGACCAGTACAAGGGTGCATCGATCGCTCTCGTTGTGTTTGACGTGAATAATAAAGAGTCCTTCAAGTCATGCAGCAAGTGGTATCAAGATGTTCGAGACGCCTCACCAAATCACAACATTCCTGGCATGAAAATTTGGTATTTACCTTAGACTGAGGTTTTGACAACCACGTTTAATGTTATTAGGTGTCTTGCTGGCGAACAAGACGGACCTTCGCTACAATAATCGGGACGCGATCTCAACGAAAGAGGCTGAGGAATTCGCAAAGCGCAACGATATGAAGTTTTTCGAGTGCTCAGCGGTAATTAATGTTAAAATTATGTGACATTGCTTCAAAGATGCAAAAGTCTTCATGCTGTATGTGTCATCAGCAACAAAATGCAGGGGTGGAGGCGCCTTTCGTCTATATTGCGGATTGGTTCCACAAGAAATACCAGGCAACGACGCAACGTGCGTAGAGGTTCGAATTTATAACCTTGTGCTTTAGTCTCCGATCATTACATTGTTTTGATAAGTTTTTTCCGGAATATAGTTGTTGCTCAGTAGCAAAGCATGCATTTAATGAAAAATGTCTAATGGAGTATTGAATCGCAATGTAACTAAAGACGAATTTGGTGAATCAAGCGACATGACAAGCTAAAGGAGTCGACCGATTACCACTTAACATCTGCGTTTGTTGTAAGCTGATATCTTTGTAACCAAAATATAATTTCGACAACATCCAGTGCCAGAAAAAGCAGTTTTGATACTTAAGAATCCGAATAGGTACCACTTTGGGTACGTCAACAGGTGCTAGATTGATAAGGGACAAAGAAACCTTATCGTTTGTGAAGAAAACAAACTAAAAGGTGATGATGAAATGTACGCTTGTCCTCGACTGTTTTACTTCAATATTTACCAATTATTTAACAAATAATTAATGTCAAGCAGTTTAATATATTAATAAGCAGCGTGACGAGTTTCTACGTCAATTAGAAGCCCCAATCCTACAACATGTCTAATAGTTACAAAGATGACACATGCTGCATTAATGGCAGACACGACTAGACAGCTGTTGGATCGACAATTACAAAGGAGTAAAAGTGGTGCCGCAATGGGTCCCAGTATTTCTCTATACAGTTGTATGTACAGTGCTGACCGAACTCGTCGCTCTTCAGATGGGCGCCAATCGAGATTCACTTTTAGACCTTCTACCTGTCGTTCTTCGAATGGTGTCTAGATGGTGCCTAATCAACACAATCTCTACGACTCGCTGGCCCACAAGAGCTTGACCATGCGAAATATAACGGATCATACATGCGAGTACGGCCTTGCCCGAACAGATGACGGCTGCGTGCGCACGCTGTCTTCGTACGACATCGATGCGTACTTTTACACTCAAATCATTTTTCTCGTTCTCGGAATCGTGACAACAATTGCAAGCGCCATTATGTACTTCCGGGCAATTAAGCATGAGGCGTCTAAGCTTCAGCAACACAATTTTATCCTCTGCTGCTATGCATCATTGACAATGGTATTGACCGGTGCCGATCCCAAAAGTTATGGTCATGTTATACCTCGCCCCATCAGCAGCTTCCTGTCCGACTCACTCACTGCCGCTCTCTACTCTGTATAGTAAGTTGTCTTGACTTGATCAAATGCTTGTGCTTTTCTAACTCGTCCTCGATATCACTGTGTCTAGCATTCTTACTCTTGGGTATTGGGCTACAATAATTCGCAAAGGTGCTGCTATGGGCGACAAACCAGGTCAACTCATCTTTCTCGAGCGAATTGCCATCGCACTTGTCTGGGGATTCTACATTCTCTACAATGCATCTCTCTTCTTGTCTAAAGGATATTCTCGCACTGGCATCACGTATCTTCATTTGCTATGGAGTGCTGTGATGTTAACTATTATCAGCACCGTTTTTCTAACGTATGGACTGCGCGTGTTGTCGCGCCTCATGTCTTACGAACGTGATATCAAGCTACAGGTGTCTACTAGGATAACAGATCGAGTAATTAATCACTCATACGATATGGGACATCCAGTTGAAGACGAAGAGAAAACCCCGAGGCCACCGAAGCCACAAAAAGGACATTCAGCCAAGATTCGCAAAATTCTTTTAGTGACGGAGATGCTTTCGCTCACAGTTGTCGCCGCACAAATTTTTATGGCTGTCATGCACACAGCAAACGAGTCCGATGAACTTCAGTGTGCCAATGGTATTGGATGCGAGTCGATCAAATCGAAAATTAGCTGCTTGAACATCCTTCAAGCGATTTGTGTATGGGCTGTACTGTGGACCTTCCGCGCCATCAAAAAGAAAGATGTGATTCCTCGGCCTCCAACGCATGTCATGGCGTAGGGATTGCTACCACTTCAGCGAAATGTGCGGCATGACATGTTTAAAATACATGCGTTAAGTAATATGAATAGGCACATCTAGCGTGTCTTCGATGTATAGTAAATTTATGTAAACAGCGTAGTTTTGTCGCGGTCACAGGACGTACTTGTAGAGCTATCTAACTTCAAAGTAAAGTCGCTTGAAGTGCGCTCTTTTGATTCGGATACATATCGTTTGCAATATTCTATTATACATGACACTTTAGCACGTATTTAAAGTGAACGAGATCGGGACGCGGCAATTCCTGACTACGGATGAGAAAAAATGAAATTCCCGCAGGCGCAGTTCGTATGCCTTTTGAGAATATAGCAGCCCGCGTCTAGCTCAGACTTTTCCTCCCCAGAATATTTTATCATATTCATAAATACCGATTAGTAACCCACAATTACACAAAGATGCAATGCAAATTTCGTACAATTGCGAGCATTAACTGTAATCTTTTGCTAACATATTCATAAATAACTATTAGTAACCCACAATTACACAAAGATGCAATATGAATTTCGTACAATTGTGAGCATTAAATGTAATCTTTTGTAGTTCACTTGTAACAATCGTATTCATTACAATGCGGTACGATTGCACAAAATTCACATTGCAGTTTGTGCGATCATAAGCAAGTAATGGTATATTTGCAGATCATGGAATTCGTATTCCATGGTATGCGTGGGCTGCTAACCGCACATCAGACAATAAATACAGTTATATTACAGGGAACAGTATAAAAAGAAGGTCTTAAACGACTTTATCCTATATATGCATGTACTTTTGAAGCTGCAGAGCGAAATACAGTGTTGGTAGTAGCGCTTTTCTGTGCGTCTGTCAATACGAAGTTTAATAAAAGCTCTTTATTCGCAACGAAAATGGCAACCCCGTTGCAGTTGGTACCACTTATAATATATCCGCGATCGAGACGCGAAAGAACTCTATCCTCTTGAAGGATGTATAGTGAAACTCTCGAGTACACGTCCGGAAAGAAGACCTGCTTAATAAGGTATTATGTGTCCTGGATTCTGATGGCATAATAAAACTGGTAGCCAAATATTTGGGCGGTAACAGCTCGCCAGCTGGTGCTTACCAGAACAAAAATTGCGCTGACAAGAGACATCCAGGAGAATCGCAACCGAGCGCAAGAAGAGGAACAGATGACTCCACTTGAATGACTGCAATTTTGAGTGCCCAGTCACCGAGGGAGGGACGAAAAAAATCCTTCATCTGGTTAAGATGAACATAAATTCGGCCATATTTAAACGGAGCAACAGTGCGTCAACTTTGAGATCTTCAAGCAAAACGAGACCACAAGCGAAATTGGGCTTTATCCTACAGTCTCTCCGCGATGAAGGCGCGCCTAACGTAGAAAGACTTGAAGGACACATGTCACAGATTTTTAAACTGACTAATTTGGCGGCTCGACCGCTGTTAAAATTATTGTCTACCCACCAGAGTAATCGAAACTAATAGACTTTTGTCCAGAATATAAGAGATCTTACTGCTGCGATGGCGTTCAACCCACTCCTGAGACGGTAACGTTACCGTCTTTCTGGAGCGTTTAAGCCAGGTGCGGTTCGCATCGAGATCTGATGCGTCAACCCTTTCGACGAAGTAGTGGGTGTCGCATAAATTACTGAGTATAATTCCTGTCTCCGAGGGCCAAACTGGGTACTGACAGTGGAAGCATAAAGCGCGCAACAAAGGCGACGAACTAAATGTAAGACGGCGCTGTTCATAAATAGTCTCTCAAACACAACACACACGCTTGTGCGACGAGAAAAGCGATTTCTGACGTGAAGGGAGAAGAACTGTCCCGACTTTTAGGAAAGAAGAACGACTTTAGACCTTATAGATAAATTCGCAGCTTAATTAAATTAAATTATGGTCCCTAGCTACATACAAAACACCCCAAGGACTCCTAGAGATTCTAATAATAAAACCTTGAGATCCCAAAATTATTGGTACTGAGGCAGATCTTCAGATGTAAATGATACAAGATCTTGGGTGTACAGAGCTTTAACTTTAACAGCTTACACTTCAACTTTCGTGGGTAGTATCTAGTAGAAGTGACTGGCTTGGGCCACCCACTTCTAAAGACAGAGACACGCCGGTCTTAACACCATTACAGACCTCCAAGCAGAGACCAGCATTCTGTATCACACAGAATGTTCATGACTTCAAATACGGAATCACGTATGCATTTCGGAACACCATACTGAAATCTTCTTATATTAATTTTCACAATGCATACACATGTAATGCCTAAGTTTAGCCCACTCCACTTGAAATATGTATAGAGAAGATATATATACATCTAAGCTGCTGAACAGCTCCGCGGTAACCGCCGATGAGTCATCTGCGATAGTACAAACATTTGCGCCTTGCGTACTCATTTCTTTCTTGGCTGAGAGGTATGACGGGTCAGGCTTCTGTGCATACGCGTACGACAATTATATCGCGGGTAATTGTCAAGTCCCGGTAGATGCAAGCAAATTTTTTGAGAAAGTAATTTTGTACCTCATGGACGACGTGAATCGTGGATTCCAGTCCCAAAGTATTGAGCTTCTCTTAACCAGGGGGGGCTCGCTACCCAGGGTTTAGGCTAGTAATATAGCTTTTTAGCTTTGTGAACTCGCGAAAAGTATTGGTAGATTTAGGAGTGTCATGTATTCACGATGGTCAGAACGATGGACAATATGTGGAGACCCTGTCCGAAAACGAAATCTGTGAGGCTTGCAACGTTAACATTGGTAAAGCGTCGAAGATTTTCTATATTTTATGTATGATTTGAAGATTTTGATATCGAAGAACATTGTCGAATCATGTACCTCGATTCGAGATGTGATCTCGTTTAAGGTATGGGAGTGGCTGTCACGCCTCCATCCATGGGTCAACTAAATGTAAAAAAACGCTAGGAGACACGCACTTCTCTCCAGGTGGGTTTTGATAAGTTATAAGCCTTACCCTGTTAGTGAACACATATGCTCTCGGTGTCGACGCGAAGCTGAGATAGTCTTCGAACAGGATGCGGGATTGTCCCTATTTGCTAGCCATTATGTTGCTAGAGTTTCCTCAGTAAGTGTGTGTACACAAGCGGGTACTCCTGTTACACTTTGTGACACTAATAGTCATTGCAACGTCGACTACTTCGATGAATTTATCTATGAATAACGTGGACATAGTCGGCCTCAGATTAAATGGGAGATATTTTAGGTCCTCACACACTCGCATTGGGGGTGTCTGCTGAAGCCTCGAGTTTTGATCGGAATTCCGCGGTACCGACATGCTCCAACTGGATCAAGAAGCGATAACCAACCGCTTTGTAAATTTTGCTGCGTTTGAGCAGAGAATATTGGAATTCTTATCCCAGAACACACCGACGCCAGTTCCCGTCCCTCAATATAAGTTCTTGGTCCATCGGTGGATCCGACGAAAGCAGTAGCTGCTACTACTGGAAGTCCAGAACCAGTGGATCTGAAGCTATGACTGTCCGTAGGTAGCAGATTTGCTGTTATGGATGTAAGCAATCTGGTCACATCCGCAGTGATTTTCCACGTGGGAGACGAAATTCTCAATAGGGCTTTTGTTCTAGTACGCAATACCAATGTCACGAGGCGTTCGGAAGACGCTGGTACCCAGTAGACGACCGCCCTGCGTCTACTGGGGCAGTTATACACTCTTGCGAGTTTGGTGGTAGAATCATTCGTGAGGATTTAGTTCCTGATAGATCGTTGTTCGTTAATCGTTAACGACACGAGTATAAATAGTCTCTTTGTGGTCACAGCGAGTTTGAAGGGCTACATTTGTCGTCAATGAGTCTTGATTGACTCTGGCGCGTCGCGTAAGTACACGTGGAAGCAATGACTTATCTCAGTGAACTTGGCCATTAGTGCGGTGGTCACCGCGACCAAAAGTATGGATAATTTTCAATTGAAGTCTGAAGACTTCGACTCGAACAAAGTATTCGCAGTCCTGGAGATGGAAAACCGGCACGACCTGATTCTGGGTATCCCGTGGCTTGAGAAGCATGAGCCATGGATCGATTGGCGATCGAAAACGATTGGGAGTAGCTTTTCTGGCGTCGGTGAATGATGGACCCACATTTCTTATGCGCCAAAAGAAGAGCTTAAGCGGTCGGCGGTCGTATGCTACTGATAATGATCCACACTTCATTGGTATGTGTCATGAAATCGACATTCCCCAGGTTAGTAAAAATACGTAGCCGTATGAATTGACCACTGATCACCACTCAGGCAGTGTGTCGATAGGACAAGTGGTGCCCGGTACTGGGCCCTCGTAATCGAATGAATCGTAGGTGGCATGGCGTTGGGCTCTACGGAAATAAAATTTATGAGCGAGAGATGCCGGTTGCTGCCCCCTAGATACAAAAGAATATTGTAGACATGTGTGTACTAGAATGTCGAAGGAATCGACTGTGGTTGGGTTTGCCAATATTTGTGTACAACTGACTACAAAGGAGACGCTTCCACCCGTTCTGTGGTTGAGCATACACATGTGAAGTATCAACGGAATTTGTCGATCGCGGTTATGATACTCCAGCTCTGGATTCGATTGAGTCCGCGGGTGAGATAGTCCAGCGTACTACTCCACATGAAGGAAATGTAGCATGTAGATATGCTGTTCCACGTATTGCGGATGCAACGACTGGCTGTGGAGTTACAAAAACAGAAGATCTTGTGGCATCGTTGCCGAGATGGAAGAGCTGGTGCAGCACGAGGAAGTCACTTACGATGACTTTCGATACGACCTCAAGTGTGATGGTATTGCGGAGGTCACGTTGCTACAGAGAAGAGAAGTACGAACCCGGCCCTTGGTTTCCCACCCGAACGTGGAGCTCGACACGAAATTGATCGTGAACCTGGTCCAAAGCATGCAGTGCTTCGACAGTGGCCACTGTCACGTGAGCAAAGTGAGTATATTGATGAGTTCGTTGCATTAAAAAAACAAGCTGCTGGTTTGGTGAGGGAGAGCAATACACCTCACAGCGCGCCAACATTTTGTATCAAAAATGGTAAATGGCGTTTTGCTTACGCCTATAATAAGCTGAATGCGCAGACGATCCCCGCTAAATCAACGAATCCGCGTAAATCTGTCATCATCCATCGTATGTCCAGCTGTACACAGTTTGGTGTGCTTCGTTCGGTACGTAATGAAAGTGACTTGTGATGTCACAAAGAATATCCAACCCCCCCCAGCAACGTTCAATCGATTGGTCTCCCATCTGTTTCGACCACAGCAAAAATTCGCACAAACGTATTTTGACGATATTTTTGTTCATATAAAGGGCGAAGATGGCAATTCTGACGAAGAAATGCATTTGGAGCGCATCTGTGCGGGGCTGGATGTACGTCATATTTTATTTCAAGCGAATCTTGCAAAATGCATTTTCGGTTCTAACGAAGTACCGATCCTCGGTTGTTATGTTGGTGAACACGGTGTTCGTGCAGACCCTGAGAAGGTCAAAGCAATCGTAAAGTGCTCAGTACCACGATCTCAAAAGGATTTAGGGCAATATATTGGTTTGTCCAATTACCTGCATCGCTTCCGCTGGAGTGCGCGGAAATGGTACGCTCACTATCAAATTTGCTGAAGAAGGACGTACCATAGGAGTGTTTATCCACTTATGAAGAAGCAATCGCTTAAATCAAGAACTGCTTGATGAAAGCACCATTTCTTACTTTACCAAATGATTCGAAGCCGTATAGGTTGCTGTGTGACGCTTTTGAGTTTGCAATCGGTTGTGCACTATTGCAAGGGACGTAATAGGACACGATCGGATTGTGTAATTTCAATCGCGGCGGCTGAAGCCAGCAGAAAGTAATACCTTGTTCACGACAAGAACCTTTGGCAATGAAGTCTTGGGTTCAACTCCGGTTGTCGTCTTTACGGATCACGCAAGCTTGCGTTATGCAGTTCAGTCTCCTCACATGTCAGACCGATTGGCTATCGGGTTGTCATTCTTCGCAATATACAACTTCACGGTTGAGTACAAGCAGGAGAACTTGACAATTTGGCTGACGCATTGTCACGTCGTCCTGACTATCAGCCAGCCATATCGAAATCGATGTATTGGATATGATACGTCGAGCGTGTGTTGAGAATGAACATTGTAATCTGATCATCAAGGCACTCTCATCAAGTGATATAGAACTCCACGACAAGCTTTTGGTCGCTTGGGATTCCGGATGCATCGTTATGCACGAAAGGTTGCCTCCTATATTATGAAATTGCACATGGCGACGAGGCACAGATTGTTGTTCTTCACAACGATGATTTGAAGCTCAAGATCTTGTTGGAGACGCTTGAATCACCAATTTTCGGTCAACTCGACCCTGAGAAGACGAACTTGTCTCTTAGTGCTCAATGTGGGTAGCCCAGCATGTTCAAGTTGGTTGCACGAAACGTGAAGACACACGCGACGTGGAATTGAAGCATCATCCATGTTCGATGATGACGAAGGCGCCATCGCATCCTCAGAGCTAGCTTCAATTTGCTCTGCGATCGTCGTCGGCACAAGTCGTCTTCGATGCGTTTTATTTCGTGTGGGATCACGTATGACCGAGTCTCAAGTAAACAAATTGTAGTAGATATGGGTCAATGTGTGGAATGGTGTAACGGGCCGGAACCATTACTCATGTTGTGTGATCCACGTATGTGTGTGAATGATTAACATTCACTTTAGACCCGGTAAAGTTCCGTATCACAATTCTGTAGTATCAGAGCTTGAAGGCATTTATCAGTTTAAGAAGGCGTAAGGCTTATTGGCCATGATAAATTTCACTCCACCTTACCACCTCTTCCAACTAAATCAACGGCTTAGAGGAAGTATGCAACACGTGGTGAAGCGTGTTAACGAATTCGGGGCTTCCTCAGTAAACAATTTCGGTTACGATTTTGATATGAGACAGGATAGTTCAAATGAACGTTTTGATTTAGGTGTGAGCTGCAATCTCCTGTGCTGCGGATGACAGACAGTGAAGTCAGCTGGGTGTCGTGGTCTCATGGTAGAGCTGGTGGGATTGAAGAGTCACCATAAGTCATGAGTAAAGGGGTCAGGTTTAGGATAAATGCCTGTCTCTATGAGCCAGGGTTCACCGTGCGGAGCAGTACGGCAAGTGAAAAAAAAGGATTTAATGAATGTAAGTCCTACGAGCTGTGAATCCTCCTTTACCAAAATCGGAAAAATCTCTTATAGAATGGAAAGAACTATATGTCGGAGAAAACTGGGAAGAAATGCAAGACGGCGACGTCGCTGAAACAGTACGATTCCGTCGGGATCCGCCATGAATGACTCTATCAATAAGGACACTTGCAAAGCACTTAACACGAGGTGAGAAACATATAACCAAGGATCTGACGGTCCACTTCCACTTTTACCGAAGAGAAACCACGACGTGGCACTAAATTACTCATCATGCGTGCTGCTCCGTGGATAGAGAAGTGCGTCAGGAATTTGACTTGGCTCACAAAGTGATACACGGTACTGACCTTTACCAGAAAAATAGTGTCGAGTCACGGATGCTTTCTACCGTCCAGAGAACTGGCTGGCTCAGTGAGAAGTATTATTTTTTCCCTCCAGGCCAACTCTCCGTGACAGAAATGCTAAGGGCAAGCGGCAAATTGTACATGCTTATAATGAGCTTAACTTGGTCTTTTCTTAGCGCAAACACCGATAGACACCATCAACTGTTGTTTGGACACATCGATCGTCTTCTCATTGCGGAGACTACTTCGAAAAGGATGTCCTGCAAATGAATGATTAGACTGTCTGACTGCTTGATGCACCAGTGACGCTCAATATTTTGTTGACGCAACTGTTTAGACCGCAGCGTGGCTGTGACCAAGTTGATTTCAATTTTATATTTGTCTAGAGTCGTTCAGAGAACTGCTAGTCGGGTGTGATGAGCCGCATCAAACTCTTTTAATGGTGCTCAAGCGGAATGGACAAGTGTGTCTTTGGAGCTGACGAAGTCCCGTTTTCTGGTTGCGCTTTAAGAAAGCGGTCGTGGGATCTCTACATATGCTACCAAAGGCAAGGTGGTACTGTGCACTTCTCAAAGAAAAAGCTTTGACTCTTAATGATCGGGTATATAACATATAGAGGTCGGGGCCCGTACTCCCTAACAAGAGGGAGGCGGGAACTACTAACATAGCATGTTATCAAATATGCTCTGCTATTTAGTAGTACATATTCTTAATATTTTCTATCCACATTTTTTGTTTGACTTCCTCTCATAATTGTGTTTTTATAGTTGAATTTGTGGCTTGCAGCCTGCATGTAGTACATACCTTTCGAATACGGAGTTCAATCATTATAACGTACCCGATTGTTTGTGTATATATTGCCTTAAAATCTCATGAATGTGCAATATCAATTTTTATATTTCTACCTTATTGATATAGTACAATCACGACAGAAAATAAATTTGTAAGTACACGATATTACAGTACTTCCCTGTTACACAACCTGTGTGTGTTCATCAATGCGGACCTTTCGGATCGAAGCTACCTGGTGCACGGCAATTCTGTTGCGCTCGATGGCACTTAAGGTCGCCCCACGACCAAGTCGTGGAAAGACTGTATCTCTGTGAGGTAGCAGAGGGGGGTATTGAACCTCTATTCTCCGGTACGTCTAGTCAGAGCCGATGTCGATTGGTAGCCATGAAGGACTCAAGAAAATCTGGTGATTTCAAGGACATGATTTGCTGCTTTTGAGTTGTTGTGTTGAAATTACCTTAGTAAAATGCGTAAACATCTCAGTTAATGTGACAAAGTCCCGCTAATCACTGATTGACCAGCTTCATGATACACACACATCGGTGCAGGACTGCCAGTAGTTTTGCGGAGTGATTGTTGCGGACATTAGCATAGGTTTGCTTGAGTAGCGCATAGCCGTTGTATAGTTCCTCCTGCGTTGTCGACATAAGCCCAAGACCAATGTCATGACCAAGACGGCGGTGCTAGAGCTACAATGTTGTTTTCCCATAAATACAAACGAGCTTGTCAAATTGGCCTCGTCCCCTAAAATTAGCATTATGTGTATTATTAACAGTCCCATTCTTCATCATTCCGAATAAATAACCTTTTAGTATCCTTAAAATTCAAAATGACCTCGATGTCTATTGCACACTGTCCGAGAGATAAAATATTACACGAAAGTCCTACATAAATGTGAGCGCGCCATTCTTTTTTCCATGTTGCTTTATAAGGTCACCCGTTTCCGTAACCTGATCAACTTTGTCATCGATTCGAATCAAATATTGTATGATCTTGCCGAATTCAACACGATGTTGTATACGTCATAACTTTGTCACAGAGGAGATGACCACAACTCAGCCTGTCGAGAGGTTTACAGTGACCACCGAATATGTGATAATTTCGAGAAGCAGACACTTTGAGATTACTTCACCGTC
The DNA here is from genome assembly GCF_900000015.1 of Plasmopara halstedii. Taxonomy (NCBI): domain Eukaryota; phylum Oomycota; class Peronosporomycetes; order Peronosporales; family Peronosporaceae; genus Plasmopara; species Plasmopara halstedii. The sequence goes on along the minus strand of NW_020187589.1, from coordinate 533,865 downwards.
CCGCATTTTCCCGAATCGGTAATGTGCGCTTTGCAGCTAAATGTTTCTACTCTTCGCACTACTGACAGGGACAATGAAATATACGCTTGCCCTTGATCATCCACAGCATTATCAATGTAACCGCTTGATCGTATCCTTATTCCTATTACCAAGTATGTGAAATGGTTGTACCTCTAGAAATCATTTCCTTTGTCTATCTCGGCCGCTAAGATACGACAACGAATACAGATCATTGGCTGAGCGATTTGTGCAGCGAGGCTGCCGTAGCTCTTTGCTTACAGGACGCTTACTAAGGTCACCGACTTTATGTTCTATACTATAACCAGTAAGAGTGCAGCGGATCGCAATCCGCTACCTCCAATAGGGCCCAAAACCTTCATCCAAGGCAAATGTACTCTGCCGTTCAAAATTTAAACTGTTTTATCTGTTTTTTGCGCCAGAGCCGCCTATATCTAAAACCTTAGGTTCTCCTGATTAGATAGTAAAATCTAATCTACTTGCATAACCACTGGCAGTCCCGCCGCGTAGTGGCTTTTTGTTACGGTGTAGCTACACCATTGCGTGATTACACCGACTTGCGTAATCCACATTTTGTACCATGGTACGTGTAACCCCGTATGAATTTGTATTCAGAACGCTTTTGCAACGGGGTACTTTGCACAAATAAAAATGTGACTTTAAGAGTATGCGCTAACAAATATTCTGAATTTGATTTCATCCACTCCAACGGTTGACGAAACTGCGAGCCTTTAACGTAACCAGTTGTCAGCTAGCTCTGCTGTTTCCAGATTACATGTATCAGTTCGATACTTTTATACTAATAACTACGTTCTGTCTCTCGTGATAAAAACGTCATAAATGCTTGATGTGCGAACGTCTCGTTATACTGGAGTTCGTCGGTATGTTAAGTATTCACAAATACACAAACCTACGAGTGTATCAACTGTGTAAAGTGTAAGCACACCAGCAGAACTATACTTACCCTGGTCAGCAGCCTCGCATCGTGCGCACCATCAGTCGACCGACTGAAAGGACTGTCTTGAGACGAACGGTTGTTCTGGTCTTGCGCGATCTCCTCTTGACTTTCGATAGGACAAGCAAGGCGACGTAAAATATCATTTTTGATTTTTTGATGATGACTGCTCACGAATTACGTTCCATCAGCACCAATATCACAAGTGCGGTAGCTTGGTTCATCAGGCTTGTTGGAGCTGCCGAGTAAAGGTGGATGGATCAAGAAGACAATGTCGCAAACCTAACCTGAAACACAGGTCGTTGACCAAAATGTTTATGATGGCTTCTAGTCTGCTAATATCAGGCTACTGACTTACTTTGGCCGATCACGGTCCACCAGTGAAAGTTGCCTAATTTGCTCTGTGGTTAAGGGTTTGATAGCATCGTCCCCTTACTGGGATAGCCTACTTGGTGAGGCATTTTTTGTCCCATATAAATTGTGAGATGTATACATGTAAATATATACTTAACTATAATCAAAGTAGTACGCACGGTATATTATTTTTATTTTTCAAATAACTGGCATATTCTGTTTATTTTTCTGTTTATCTTGTAATTTTTTTCATTTTCCCTAGAAGAAAATTAACAACAAAGAATGCTTCGAACTGCACAACCATTTTCGTCGTATATTATAAAATAGCAATCGACATTTAAGAACAGACGTGTCGAAAGTTGTTTTGACACCTGTCTGCCCCCAATAGGGTACAATGCGGTGACTGAGTACTAGCTGCTATTTGGGTAAACAAATCAAAACCTGAGACTGATAATCGTTATTCGATCAGGGCCGGAGCAACGTGCCATTGTCATTGTTTACATCGTTGTCACGCACGTTCGATACTGAGATGCTCAACGCCCGCTTCACTTGTTCTGTGCGTGATATCGTTCGTCGAAGTTTACGAAAGAAACCAACAGGAGGTGCACCAGAAAGTGGATATACATCGTCCGCATCAATATTCTTAGCTAACCGAAAGCAGCGAGTGCAATGTTTCTCCTCCAGCTCTCGCCGTGTGATGATACCCCGCACGTTATTGTGACGATTAACCACCACAAGATGACGTAGACCAGCACTTCGAAAGAGACGATAAGCACGCACGAATGGCGCTTCTTCCTGGATCAAATATGGTGTCTGGTTTATATATGGCGTCAGATCGACCCATAAAGCGCGGTCTTCCTCTAACAACGTATAAATTTCATCACCAGCGGTACGATCAACATGTTGAAAATTGTGATGCATTGGAGTTGGAATGGGGTACCGCGGATAATGGTTTTCCATATCGTGATACGACAGACAATAATTATTGGCTGAAGGCGATTCTAATAACTGATCATCAATGCGAGGAGTTTGTTCCGTTTCTATATCCTTGGAACGACGATGTCGGAGGTGACCTGTCAAACTCACATCTGACCGGTAAGACGCAGGATGTGGCTGACGAGTAAATGGTTTCGGCTTTTCAATACTAAAGTCATGATGACTTAACAATACATTGAGCTGCTTTCGAAGAATAATGCCAGCAAAAAAGTGTGTACCGAATGTTGGGTCTTCCACAATAACAGGAAATGCATTATGCTTTGTACTTACGAGCAAATCAAATATTACCCCGGCACGTTCAACTGTGCGTAGCGTTTTAGGATTTGCTGTCATAATGTGCTTTACACGCAAAAAAGCACCACGAAGTGGTGGATTCCAGTCGAGAAACGGTACGTGGCGCAAATGAATGTGAATGTCGTAAATTCCTTCGTTAAAATAATTGCCCACCCATCGAGCAAAAAATGACGTGAGAATTAGCGGAAGACCAAACTCAACGTTACCCGTACATTCCAGAATTATAACCGTTAATGATATAGTCATACGAGTTACACCACCGAGCATTGCCAAACTTCCAACAAGGCCATACGTACGTGGGTCGACAGTTTTCAAGTGATGCAAACCAGTGAAATAGTTGATTACTCGAGTCCATAATCTTCCATAAGCTGCACCAATCAGCAGCGCTGGAACGAACAAACCGCTTGGTATTTTAAGACCATAAGTAATACACGCCAACATCAGCATCAAAAGCCAAAAGACCACAAGATTCCGAACATCGAATGAGTCTGGTGGTGCATGGAACAAGTGTTTGATAGCTGCTTCTCCACCTGTCAACATCAGCGATGCCAAGTCATTGTATTGGCCTTCGGGACAATAAAAGCGCACGAGTTCCTTTTTATACGGATATTGGACCGTCTCGTCAGCTTGAAAGCACTCGGCGCCATCTATCGATACGCTCGTACAGCTCTCACAAATGCAAGCGGACCCATTCTTTTTGAGCATTTCCATGCCAAAAACAAACGTTTTGCTAGGTGCCGCAGTAGCACTGGCAACATTTGCTAGATGAACAACATCTTCGCGCACTTTCGGAAGATCGTGGCATTTGCCAAGCAAGAAAGGAGTCGAAAAGAGCAATGATGATATTAATACTGATACTAGCAACGCTTCTGCCCATGCAACACCACGAGTTCGAATCCAGCGAGATCGCAGTCGAGCTAGCCGCGTGTTTAATCCATTAAAGAATGCTCCTTGCAGACCACCTCCAACACCCATAAGCACGAAAAGAGGAACCTCCCATATCTGGTACGTGCTTGAAGCAAAGGGCCCAAAACTAAAACTTCCTGTATGGCTACCTAGCGTGCCCCACGACAAATTATCATTCATTCCAGAAAGAAAAAATGCCAATGTAAATGTTGCTGACATGGCGCAAAATAAAGTTCGCCATGTTAGTGACTGGTTCCAGAACGAAGCACCTTCTTCTAAAACAAACAATACTCCACCAATTGGAGCACCGAACGCCGATGCGACTCCGGCAGCAGCACCACAAGCGACAAAATCACGTTTCTCGCGATCGTTTCGAAAGCCTGCAAAGTAGGAAAAACTACATCCTAGAATAATCATATATAGCTAGAAAGCATAAATTGAAGTTTTCAACGAGCGAGTTTTACCTCGTATCATAGCCAAGAGTTGAGGATTTGCCTTGAGATAGTCCTGCTGCCACGATTGCACCACTAAGGCAATAGATTATCCATTAAAATATTCATTTCGAGACTTTGTAATAAGTATTTGTACTAGCACACCTGTGAATCATAGGGCCTTCTTTTCCTACTGGTAAACCACCAGCAACGGAGCACACAGTCCCGATCACTTTGCAAACAAATGTTCGTAATCGCAACATTCGTGGAATTTTCATTCCGTTCAAAGTCGTTTTGACCTCCGAGATACCTATGAAATCAACATTTTTAGCTTTTATAGCTATGAGGATACACTCAAAAGCCACAGTTGTACCAGAACCAGCAGCTACCATTTCACCAAACGAAGTGATTGTCGCGGATATACCCACAAGAACGAGATTAAACAACACAATACTCCAGAAAGTGGTACCGAATAGCACATGCTTCGACAGTTCACGGTGGATTGTATACTCGAGCAGATGCTGCCTCAAAGACATAAGCAGCATAGTGAAGTAGAGCATAAAGACTGCGACGAGCGCAGTGATGACGCCTGTTGCAAGCGTAAGGAACCAACGCGCGTAGATAAGTCGATTCTTTTCTTGGCCGTTACGGTACTTGTACCCCATCCCGGATTTGTTTACCACGCTCTCAAACAAATCTGCAGTAAAACATGGTTTAAAATTTAACGCGATGCTCTAAATGAGCAATAGCTCTTTATGTAATATTGTCAGATGATGTACCATAGTCGAGACTCTCGAGATCAGAGCTGTTCCAGAGCATTATTGCTTCAAATGAGTCGATCTCGCTTGATAGGGGCTGAGTACGATACTGCGCTACTTGATGCACCAAGATAATTATTTTTAGCCAATAGAAGATGATATGAAGATTATGTACTAGAATTTGTATGCAGGTCTATCTAAACCACCATATTTGATACACATCGTAAGTTTGCTTTGAAAGATCATCAACCATGTCTTCGCATCGTGAGCGGCTGACGCGTTTTTACCAGAAATACAACGCTGACAAGCTGCACGAGATCGATAGTGTGCTAGAGCGCTTTAAAGGTCGCGAGACTCAGCTTTTTTTGACGCTAGTGAAGAAGTATGGCACTGAACCCGCTGAAAACGAGACGTTCGAGACCGTAGAAGAGACTACAAAGGTCAGTGATGCGTCTTGTACTCCTTCTTCAAACTTGGATCAAGTGCAAGATATGAATTATCAAAGACTACTGGCGTTTTATCAAAAGTACAACCCTGAAAAGGTCGACGACGTGCCTCAGGTGCTTGTCAAGTACAAAGGCAAAGAGTCCATGCTATTCGACGCGCTAGTCATGAAATATGGACCAGAACCGGGTGACTCAGTCTCTGAGGAAGATTCAGATGAAGACGTGGAATTACAAAGCGATGATGGTGAACCTAAGCTTCGTGACGTACTTTATTGTCCCATTGACACATTACCACCCGAATACTGCGAATACGGTCCCATGTTCAATGAGTGCAAACCATGGTTGGCTGAGCACTGTCCAGATCTGATGCTCACAAGGTATAATCGCACAGTAAGCGAGCTTTTGCAAGTCGAGCAACAAATCGCTGACGGTGTGGAAGGCATTACGCTTGAAGTGGAAGGCAAGACTGTCAAGAAGAAAAAGAAGAGTAAGATCGAGGAGGCAGCAAAAAGAAAGGAGAATTGTATGGTGACCATTTCCAAAAGCTCGCGCAAAGGTCGTAAGCGACTTACATTTGTGACCGGTCTCGAGGATTTTGAAGGTGTAAACATCAAAGAAGCTTGTAAAAGCATGGGCAAGAAGTTCGCCTGCAGCTCCTCGTTATCAACGACGGACCAAGGGCAACAACAAATTCAGCTGCAAGGCGACTGTGTAACGGAGCTATTAGAATTTTTGCCCGAGATGTTTGGGGTGCACGAGGACCAGATTAGTGTGATTGATGAGCCAATTAAAGCTCCTAAAAAGGGTAAAAAGTAAGGACTAATGCAAAATACTTGCCCAGTTTTTAGGTACAAATTGCTCTTTATTGCTTACCGAAATATCCACACAACAAAATGAGCGACGACATCTTGGACAACATGTCTCTATCAGATGACGAGATGCTGGACAACTTGGCGGATGATATGCTTATGGAAATGGAAGAGGAGAATGCATCTCAGTCAGCAATATTGTCCCAGTCTACAATCCCACCTTCTTGGACTCCTAGCGCTGTTGCGCATACAGTAGCACCCCCGGCTGTTATGCCCGATCTGAGTCAAATGATGTCTCAGATGATGCCGATGATGTCACAAATGTTCGGTAGTAATAACGGTACTCCACCGATATTTGGAAATGGCTCGAAGTCTTTGCAGCAAGCACCAGTCTCGTGGAAGGAACTCGTGATGCTCCATGTGCCTAGCAAAGAACAGGAAGACTGGCTGACAACTATCGAGAAAGACGCAACAAAGTTACGTCTTGCCAGTATGACCCCAATTTTGAACAAGCCACACAGTCGCTCCTATCGCACGAACCCTGTAGTGCTTCCAGGCGCGTACATGAAAGTAAATACAATGCTCGCCACTATGTTGGACGAAGCTGTGCGTTCTGCTCACTTGGAACAGAATTGCCAATGGCAAGCTATGCGACAGAATTTAATTTCACAACTTATGCAGACTGGAATATCTAAGGTTTTTGAAAAGAAATTTAAGATGATGCTGCGCCAGCGGGTTGCTGATGACCCAAATTTCCTAGACGAGAAGAACAGGGACCGTTATCACTACGTAATCAAGGTCCTTTCCGTGTAGCAACCTAATCAATAGTTTCGGCGTGTCAAGCATATTAACTTTTGTCGTAACATACGAGCGTTTTACTTAATTTGTTAGGATTAAGTAATGAGCTGTACACTTCATGCTGAAACATTGGCTGCTTTGTACGTCAGCAGATCCATGCCATGAGGGTCTGCGCATATCTAGCAGTAAAAATTAAGAGACAAGAATACGATATTCTTGCTATCCCGGAGACGACAAGATTTGTGACGCGAGTCTTGTTGCAGTCTTTAAATTTTCACTCTGACAACCAGTTGCAGTAAATGATTACGAATATATGCGAGTGAGGACCAAGATAGACAGCCATGTGACATCGTATCATTTAAATAGAATTGCGAAATGTTTTGCACAGCTGTTGCGATGAACACAATTTACTCGTCTCAAAGCTGCCTAAATCTTCGTACGTCGAATTGACATAAATCAAATATTCTCTTTGGGAGTATCTACGCGTGTATGTTGAGGACAGCGAAAGTCTTTTTGACACTCTCCCGAAACCCACAATCGAATCGAGCACCTTAACAAACCAGAACTCTGTCTGAAAGATTCGACCTTAACTAACGCTTTCATAGCTTAAAGCAGCGTACAGTATATGGAAAGGCCCAGCCGCTCCAAAATTCCCAGCTCTACCTACGCGCTCTCTACATTATCGCCATTTATTATTTTTAGCAGCTCTACGTCCTCCGCAGCTTCGTTTCCGCGGCTGAAATGCGTTCCTTCCTGATAGATTCAGTTTAATGAGCAACGCTGCCGTAGCTCTTTCGCTTAGCAGAAGCTTGGTTCCGGTCGGTGACCTTCGTTCTAGTATGAGTGTAGCAGATCGCGATCCACTTACTCAAAGATTAATCAAAACCTTAACTCAAGGCTAAGTAACTCTTTCGTTTAAAACATAAACCGTATATCTCGGTTTTATTTGCGGCAAAACCGCCTATATCTAAATATATAGGTTTTTCTATCTAAAAAATAAAACCTAGATAAATGTATAGTACGTGGCTGTTCCAGCCACGTACTGACTCTTTGTTTGAATGTAGCCACACCATTGTGTGTTCACACCGACTCGGGTGACCCACACTCTTTACACTGTGGCACGTGAAGCCCCGTTACACTCTCCCCCTTCAAGATTGTGAACACCTATTCACATTCAACTGCCGCCTCCAACAAAAATTGAGTGTCTAAGACACCACAACATCACCACGACCTTCGTCACGAATTCTCCGCATAATGAGCTCTGTGAAGAGGACACGGAAGACACCCTGTGAAAAATCACGCGGGCAGAGCCCTTCTTCGGACAGTACGTCCGAGGCTTCAAAGGAAGCGCAGCTCAAGACCGAGTTCTAACCAGCGCATGCTCAGCGACAGGGTCACACGACCAAGGACACAGCCGCGATGTCTAATCTCGACTGCACACCGCGATTCGCGGGAGATGGATAAACTCGTCGAGGATTTGGAGGAAGTTGAGTAAGAGTCGGATACTCCTTTCCCAGGATGGAAGAAAGAAGAGAGCGAGGTGCCACAACGGCGCGACGTGAACCCTGCTTGACCCTTGCGGATGCCGTGTCCGTTCTGAGGAAGTGGTGTCATTACCAATCACCTCGACAAGGCACAGAAGCAGCAAATCCGCAGAGCGGCTCTCATGCGCGTGCATCGGCGGTCGGTCCTTGGCCCTCGTGTGCAATTCGGCTTCTCCAAACAGAACTTCTCTACCCGCGGTGCGGACAACTTATGTGGTTCTCGCCCCTGGCAAAACCGATGCAGATGACAAAAGGAACTTCGAGCGATGGGTACAGCGACACCGGAATTGTTCTTCGCTACACAACTAACAGGGAGCCGCAGGGTGGTGGACGCGCGTGTGGATTGCCATCTTCGGTTTGAGTCTGCCAAACTCAAGGCGCATCGCCGAAATCAACCCATACGTCACAGGGCGACAATCCAAGGGTTGTCGCCCTGTGACGTATGGGTTGATCAATCACGTTCCTGTGAACTCTATGGTCTCTCACACGGGTGTGTCTGCAGCCACAACAGCTCGTAGCATAGCTTGAGCTCGACTCATGGCCCTTCAGCTTTCCTGACTATTGCCGAGAACCGCGGGGCGTAAGACGATGCGGAACGTCATGATCCCTCTGATCGTAAGTGTCCACGACGTCTGAGCAGTCTTGCCGAAGTGGCACCTAATACTCCCACAATCTATCGAAGTCTGGGTATCTCTGCCACTTACTGGATTCGACCCTGTCGACGACGTCGTTCCACAAGACGTTCAACGTGATAGTGGACGCCACCTTTCTAGTTGAGATGAGGTTGTGGCAAACGATGACGACTCGGTCGGTCGCCGTCCGATGACTCACGATGCTCTTCGAACTCTCGAGGACAAGGTCCGTTGCCATCAGGGCTCCGCTGAGCATCACTACTAGGGTCAATTTCCGCTGCGCGGAAGACCTAAAAAACTTGGATACCGTTTTGCACCGGCTGCCTCACTTTAAAAATGTTGCGCTCCGTTGAAGCAGCTCCTGGCCGTTGGCCAGACGAATGCGTCGCTTAATGCGAAAGTATTATGCCTGGCACCGTTGGATCTGGAAATTGTTACACTTTGTGCTTAATAACAGTTGCTGGTCCAGCTTCTGGGTTGTCTAGCGCCTTTAGGCGCCGCCCCGGCGCCAGCGCTTCCGCGTTCACTTGCGTCAGATCTCGGTACGGCTTGAGCAAGCGCACATTAAACACCGGCTGGGTGCGCACCTATGTCGGAAATTTTAGCGTATACACGAAGCCCCGCGTAGCCATCAAAAGGCCCAATAGACTGTGGACGGAGCTTCGTCTTTTAGACAGCAGAAACTGCATGTGTAGGAAGGTCTCAGCTTAGTATAAAATCTAATCTCCGACCTCAAGGTTTGTAACATTTCTTCTGCTTCTTTCGTCTGCATGTCTTGGCTATCAGCCATCGCATCTCCAACTTGTCGTAAGACATTCAGTCTGGTAGACAGAAAGTCATCGATTCCTTAACGAACAGTGAGGGGGCTGACATCAGCTAGCCGTTCGGCTATTCCTCCCCCACTAAGCCGTGAGCCATGGGATGGCGGCATCAGTGGGACGCGAGGAGTAAGAAGCTAGTTCACATAGAACGGTGTGTATCCGTTAGACGCATGT
>NW_020187589.1:509167-523919 GCF_900000015.1 Plasmopara halstedii | reverse complement strand
TCTCTGTTGCGCCACCACTTTCGAAATGTGGCAGTATCAACACTCCACCCTTTCTTGCAAAAGTGAGGCGCCGCGCGACTCGGCACGCCACCACCTTGCTTGCCGATCCACTTGACCGCCTCCTGCTTCTTCCGAGCTCATTTGCTTGACGCATGGTCGATTTCAAAATAACGGCCCAATGCTAAGGTGTTTACAACTGCCTTTTATTTGAAGAGGTCTTTTAATCGAAGCGGTCTTATATTTCTAGAACATTGTCGAAAATTTGATGGGGGCTTGTAATAGTAGAAGGTCTTCTATTCGTAAAAAATCGCTACTACAGAGCTCTGTAAAACGCACAGTTTCAATTCCTTTGGGGCGAAAACATCAAGTCTACCTCCTAAATGCACGAAGTTAAGCTGACCATGTGTGCAACTTTACTTCAGATAAAGAATCAACAAGTCGCACTAGCGATTTTTTTAAAGATGGAAGATTGAGCGGACGAGTGGGTACTAACATGCGGCTCACCAGAAATCGCAATATTTAGTGCTAGATTTATAAATATCAGATTTTTTCTCCCGTTGTAAGAGAAAAATCGGTACTATAAGTCCTGTTTAGAGAGCTCTATATCCGAGATTGCGATTGGCACTGTTTGAAGGAGAATCCGTCTGTACATTTAAATCTCAAAACAAGACCCTCCATGTCCAGCCCGACCTATTTTAGGAAAAGCGGTGAGTATTGCATTAATTGCAACTTCAATGTAATAGGTCGGGCCCCATCGCACATGTGTGTCGACTACATACTCTGTGTATGTCTAGCATTAACTGTACACCCTGTTATGTTGTAAATCCCCTTTCAGTTCTGTTGTATCAGAATTGATAGCACTTATCAGGTATTGGCTATGTAAATGACATTTCACCTTTCGTCTTTTTACGTAAGTCAACAGGCCGTTGGAAGCGAGCAACACGCGTGATGACCTAAGCCTTCTCCAGAAAGTGTGTACGAACGGGCGATTTCAGTAATACTTGGTAGCATTAGTTATCATTCCAGCACGAACTACTTCGATGGATTTATCAATGGATAATGTAGACATCATAGGCGGTGGTCGTCCTCGGATCAACAAAAGAAATATCTGTTCCTAACACTATCGCAATGGGACTGTGTGGTGATGCTGCAAGCTTTAAAAGGAGATCATGCGCGCTCCAATATTCTCCATTTGATCAAGAAGCGATGACTCAACGCTTAGCAAATTGCTGCGTATGAGCCAGAATTATTGGGATTTCAATCACAGATCAGACCGATGCCTGTTCCGTCACCTCCTCAACAAGTTGTGGTGACACCATTGGTACACACGAAACGTCCTGAAATTCTAGAAGAGCTTTCATGGGCACGAAGATGAGTATCATTGGTTCTGACAGCAAGAAATGGACATTGTTATCACGACGGCTTAATTTTTTGATGTTCGTAGTCAAGTGGCATTTACAATGTCACATTTGGATGGCCGTGCGAATGGATTAAGCGATTTACATGGGACGTCAATCGCCCTGACTACTTTACCACATGGCAATAGCTGAAAACGGACATGGAATCGATGTTCATTCCACCGAATGTGGAGATTTGACAACGGTCGAAGTTTTTGTCATGTTGTCAAGACAACGGCATATTATACGACTGTGTACCGAAGCTCGGTGATCTTCGTGCCAGTATGGCAATCGAACCACTGCCAGAGGCAATAACTGTCACTGTATTTTTGCAATGACTCACTTATGGACATCCTGAGACTGAAGTCTTTTTCACGTGAGCCCGACGACTCTGGAAGATGCAGTTGTGATTGCTTTACCAAGGACAAGTGTTAGCGTCAAGCATGTAGTCAATCGGTCAAAACGATGGAAGCAGTGAGCGCTGCTACCAATAATCTAGAATCAGTGAAGCTTCGTGTCAGTATGACAAGTGAGCCAGTGCCAGAGGCAGTGATGGTCACCGTGTATAGATATGATGACAAACCACACCCCTTTTAGGGGTCGTTATAGCCATGTCAAGCACGCGCTGTAGGGTTTTATTCATTACACTCTAACCCGACTCTACCCGGCCGGGGGAATGAACCCTGGACCTCCCGGTCCTGAAGTGAGCGGCGTACCACTGCACCACAGGATCGGTGGTCACCGTGTATAGAGAGGGCCATTTATGGTGCATCCAAGATTGAAGTCTTTCGCCAGAGCCCGACGACTCTGGAAGATACAATTGCGTGAGAACTACTGTCAGCGTCACGCATGTGGTCAATCGGTCAACCAGATGAAAGCAGTGACTGCTGCTATCGGAAATATAGGGATAATGCATCATGTCGCGGTGGCGGTTCGAAGGCAGCAAGATTGTTGTTTCGGATGTCATTAACTCGGTCACATCCGCCGTAATTATCGACGTGAAATGAACCTCTCAAAACGGCTCTCGTCAAAATGGATCTAAGTCATATGGTACCAATTTCAAGCGTAGTTCCGCTGAGTCAACTTTCAACTTCAGCAACACGACTTTCCCGATGTCATCACACTTGAGGTCGTGTAGGAAGCCATCGTAAGTGACTTCCTCGAGCTGCACCAGCTCTCTCATCGCCGACAACGGTGCCAGAAGAATATCCGATCTAGTAACTACACAATCAGTCGTTACATCCGTGATACGTGGACCAGCATATGTATTGCATGCAATAATATTGTCATAAGAAGTCGTATGCTGGACCAGCATATGTATTGCATGCAATAATTCCACCATGAGGAGTGGTACGCTGGACTAACTCACTCGCGGACTCAACCGCATCAAGAGCAGGGGTATCAGAAAAGAGATCGTCAAATTTTGTTGATTCCCTCACATATAAGTATTTAACAACACAACGAATGGGAGCGTCACCTCCGTGGTCAATTGTACCCGCTGACCCACTCTTTGATTCAACTACTGTAGTAGTGGGAGTATCGGTCTTTCCAGCCATAGTTGGTTCCTTCGACTTTCATTACACACATGTCGACAACATTTTTATGTCTTGAGGGGGCAAACTACCGGCACCTCTCCCTCATAAATCTTTTCCGTTGTGCAAATCGCAATGCCCAAAAACGATTAATTTGTTTTCAAGTGGTCAGCTCCGGGCACATCGACGCACTTCCTGAGTGGCCACTCGTGGCCACTCCATACAGCTCCGTAATTTCCCTAACCTGTGGAATGTCAATTGCATAACATATACCAATAAAGTGTGGATCAATTCCAGCAGCATACGACTGCCGAGCGCTTGAGCACTTATTTTGGTGCCTAGTGGGTATATTACTCTCACGGGTCTCACGTACCCCAGATGAGCTAATCTTGATCGCTTTCGGTCGCCAATCGATTTATAGCTCATGCTTCTCAAGCCACGGTATGCATAAAATCTGGTCATACCGTTTGCCCGTCTCGAAGACTGCGAATACATACATTGAGCTGAAGTCTTTGACCTTCAGTTGAAGATCAACCAAGGTCCTCTTCGCGGCGACCACCTCACCATTCGTCAAGATTACTGAGGAAAAGCCATTGCTTCTATCTAGTGCATCCAAAAGCGCTGAATCGTTTTCAGCATCACTCTTCTTCCGCGTGTAGTTACGCGAGGCGTTGAATTCAATTAAGACTCACAACTGACGGCTCAAAACCTTTGCATTTGCTATGACCACGAGAAAGCAACTCCGCCTTGTGTTGTTAAAGAAAAAACAACGATCCTTCACGAAAAAAAAACATATGAGTGGCTCTACCTCTTTACTCACAAGAGCATAAAACTACCCCGGTATACCACCCTGCATTCACTGGGCTCATGCGTTTCCCGAACGCTCTGCATCATCAGTTTTGGATGATTCGGTTCTCGAGGGATTTCAACAGCGTGTCAGAGGATCGGCTATTTGAATGATCCAAATGATCCTTGTCATTCAACTGTTATTGAATACAAGGATGACGTCATTAGTGCGAAGCCGCCCTCTAGTCTTCCACCCGAATGTAGAGCTTGACACGAGATTGATCGTGAACTGGGTTCAAAGCACGCAGTGCTTCCACAGCGGCCACTGTCGCGTGAGCAAAGGGAGAACATTGATAAGTTCTTCGCCAAAACAAGCTACTGGTTTGGTGAGAATGATCAAGTTCTCTCACAGCGCACCTTCGTTTTGCGTGCGTAAACCAAATTGTAATTGGCGTATCGCTTTGTCATCAGTTATCTGTATCGCTTCTTGCGTAACTGCGCGGAAATAATACGCCCACCATCAAAGTTGCCGATGAAGGACGTGCCATGGGAGCGGCCATTTACTTGTGAAGAAACATTCAATCAAATCAAGCACAGACTGACGGAAGCACCATTACTTGCTTTACCAGGTAAAATGAAGCCGCATCGCCTCTAAGCTTGCAATCGGTTGTGCATTACTGCAAACGTACTCTCAAGGACACGATCGTGTCGCGTCAATTCGATCGCGACAGCTGAAGCCGGCAGGAAAAAATTGCCCTGTCGAGGACAAAGAGTTTTCGGCAGTGAAATATGCTCTTGCGAAGTTTCGTGTTGTGTTTAACTCCGTTTATCGCCCACACAGATCACGCAAGCTTGCGTGATGCGTTTCAGTCGCCTCAATTGCCACAGAAAATGGTTCGCTGGTTGTCATTCTTCGCAAAGAGCAACTTCACGGTCGGGTACAGCCAGGGAATCTGATGTTGCTGGCAGGCGCATTGTCTCGTCGCCCAAATTATGAGCTAGGTCATACCAGCTATATCAAAAACGAAGTATTCAAAATGATACGTCGAGTGTATGGTGAGGATGAACAGTGTGAAGTAGTTATCAGAGCACTGCTATCAAATGATACGGAATTCCATGACAAGCGTTCTGATCGCTTGAAATTCGGATTGCATTATTTAAAATTAAGGGATGGTCTCCTTCAATTTGAAGTTGCAAATGAGGGCGAGCCATTAAATGTAGGTGCCAAAAACGATGATTGGAAGTATAAGATCGTGTACGAGGTGCATGATACGCAGATGACCGAATAATTTGGACATTAGATGACTTACCGGTTTCTCAGTGCCAACTTTGTGTCCCCACATATTCAAGTGAGTGACATGGTACGTGACGACATGCGATGTCGTTCAGTGCGTGAAGAGTGCACGGCACTCGCAAGTGCCACCGAAAAGTCTTCCTGTTCCTACTGACTGTCTGAAGTCTGTCGGCCTTGACTTTACCTTCGGCCTTCTTAAGAATGCTGATGATCGCAATGGAGTGTTTGTCTTTGTTAACAGACTCAGCAAGATATTTTGCATCGTGAAGCAATTCCATCGATGCCAAAGGTTTGGCTCAATTCTTTATTGATCGCGGTTTTTGCAATCACAGATTGCTAGACGCCATCGTATCTGATCGTAATATAGTTTTATGAGTGGCTTTTGGAAAGCGTTGTTTTGATTTCTTGGCCCTTGTTTAGTTATGTCCACAGCGGTACACCCGGAAACAGATGGACAAACAGATCGTGCCAACCTAGTGGTCGGTGATGAGTTGAGAAACTTCTTTGTAGAATCCCGCAGAACGTAGGTCGCGCCGTACATCGGGTGAATTTGCGATGAAGAATTCGATCACTTCATCCATTGAATTCATGCCAGTTTTGTTGGCTTGCGACACCAGCAAGTACCGCTTTGTGCGATGGGTGGAGTTTCTGATATCTGTGGAGGAGGAGCTCGGCAAATCGTTGCCTCCCATATTGATACAATCAATGGTGCAAATGTGAAGCGAAAGTCAAGGGTGTTCTTGACTCGTTTATCATTAGTCGTGTGAATGTGATCACACCTTTGCGATACACAATGGCCAACGCACAAAATTTGCCAAAGGAATACGCAGATAGACGAGGTCGTCGAAACAAAATGACTTTTTGTTGCATTTATGTACCAATTAGTACTATTAGCCTATCAGACAATTGCGTGAAGCTCAAACTATATCTTCGTTTCATCGGTCCATTCCGAGAAGTGTCATGCAATAGGCATGCATACACTATCGACCTACCAAGCTGACTAAGGACACATCCAACGTTTTACGCAAAGCTCCTAAAGCCCTACCATCGCAACGACGCGATTTCCAACCTGGATGCATCGCACGGACTTAGGAACGTGGCTTTAGAGCTACGGCTTTTTATTGGGCTGAAGATTGAGCACCTTCGCGTTAGCGCCTCAGCATCGTCCTCAAAGCGTCGAGAAAAATCGGGTCCACCTGAAACAGAGCGAGATCTCTTGGCAGGAGGTCCCGCATTATCAGCAGAAGCAGCTGCAGTAGGAGAAAGGGCTTACAGAGCCTGCTCCAATTGATGGATTCAACTATGGATTGCATCCCCAGGCGATTTTATTTGACGCCATGCAAAATTGCGAACTTCGCGGGCAGTCGATTATCCCTCACGCGTTGTCGCGTTGACGACACCCTATCGGTCACTTCGAGCAGTTGCTGGTGCATCAGCGAGAAAAGCTTCTTCACCTTTATTAAACGCAATCACAAGGCGGACAAAGATTGTAGACCAGCCACAGATGAAGCAGAAGGGACGCCCTTTCCGGACACTACCCCTCCTCAGGATCGACAGGATAATCGAGAGCGTGATGGAGTCGAGAGCGTGATGGAGTAGAGGGACGTCCGCCTATGGAAAGAGCTCTTGGTGAAATGGCTGGGATATCCAGCAAACCAGAATACGTGAAAGCCTCGTACTCGTATTCATCGCGACTGTCTTAGTATCGTTCGCACGTTTGACGCGAGTCCTAGGACGGCCTCCGCTTAAAGAAACTGCCCCTTCCTCTTCTCTCTCTGCCCCTCACATCGTGAAACCGACTGATGACTGGAATAACTTCACGAGGATTCTCGATATCAGAGTGTTACCCATTCTGCGCTATCAAATGCGCAAACCAAAAGCGCATATTGCGTACCTTCAACAAGTCTGCAGCGGTGCTCGCGCTTTGCAAACGGTGGATATTTACGTGTTTGGATGAACCCATACTGAATGCCTGATGAAATTCAGAATGAATTGCTGATCATATGGTACATACGTGAGGCTTTGTGACTCACCACCGGCACGAGTGGTCCGTCCGATTGCGCGAAAAGACCAATTTCGGGTCATTGGTCGAGCACCCATTCCACAAAAGAGTTCATCGAACTCTAGGGTGGAACCACCGCGTCTATCGTGAAAGTAATTATGACGATTAAGTTTACGATAGCTCGAATGCGCTGAATGCCGCGGTATTGAAACATTATCCAAGTTTGGTGGTGGTGAAGATCTTACCTTCACTATACACACTGTATAGTTGTATATCTCCTTCCAGTTCTGTTGTATCTGTCGTATCAGAACTGGAAGCACTCATCGGGTAAAGGGTTTTAGAGTCTATTGGCTATAATAATAAATGTCACTCCACCTTTCCTCCTCTTTACGTGAGTCAACGGTCCGCTCGAAGCGAGTTACACATGTTGAGACGTGCCAGCTGACTTAAGACTTCTTCAGAAAGTGTGCGTACACTACTTCTAGCTCGCGAGGGTCGGGCGGGGAACATGATATAACAATGAGCGTTGAAAGTCATGCACTTCAGCCGAAGTGATGGAACTTCACACGTCCGTCGTGTTTCTCGAACAGGGATAATATGAACCACGCTAATCCCCGTGAACAAATGTAACGAGAATGGGCTTGTACGATCCACTCAGAAGCGAAGCCGAGTGGCTCACGTGTAAATATTGCTTTCCTATTTATGGAATGACCGTTTTTACATAAATAACACTAAATGAATCTATGTTTCTCTAGACCATAAAAGATTATACGTATCGCATAGTGAGAGGCTACCGGGCTCCGTGTCCAATGGGCCGCTTTTTCCAGAGTACGATTCTGCGCATTCAAAAAAGTAATTGTCCAAATATCTGTCATCAAATCATACACTTGAAGTTGACAAAAAAGCCAATGGATAATGGTGTAGAATACTCATTCACCGCAATATGTTAAGTATCCCTTTAACGCCTAGTCACTATGTATGCAACACTGGTGTCATGTTCATTCGTTTATCTGAACCATTACACAACAGTGAGCACTTCAAAATCGAGAGCCTCTAACACACTGGATTTATTCCCTCATTTTCGCACCGTATGGTGATTGTGCGTTGAATACAGTGCACATCAATAATTTGCCACTTTATCAGTTCATTTGGCTTAACGATATACTGAGAGAGGTGCGGTTCCCCCTAACGATGACCTTCATGTTACAATCAGTGAAGCAACCAAAGTATCTAACGCTCATGGGTACAGCGACTCTCTCAGTTCCGACCCGACACCATCGCACTCCCTAAGAGTTGAACAGTATAGCCAATCACCGTATGTGTCGGCCTATGCAAATTTTCAGACGCTCTTTGCGCCATATTATAGCACAATTTGTAAACTACGTGACCATTATACACGGCAGAGAATTTTCACGGTATCGCGCCGCAAAGCTCACAAAAGCGTCCAGCTCTTCTATTTCAAACTGCGATTGTCGTTAATACTTTTGAGACTCGACCACGCCATGACATACGGGTCTTTCATAAAAAAATGCCCGGCGTAGTCTTTATTGGCGTACGCTGCGGCTTCGCGCCCGAACAATAAGGGAGAAGAGCGCTCGTCAATTCCTCCATGATCATGTCACCACTTTCTGACCCTTCAATTTGCCATTTCTCAGAGGCATCACCTGCGTCTAGGGCAGTAACAGACGAGTTAGATTCGAAACCCTCTATCGAGACAATATTTTTGGTATATATTGTGACGGGGTTTCATGTACCTTGAACAGGTGCGTGTCACACGAGATGGGCTTGGTGTGACAGCACTCAAACAAGAATACGGTATGTGGCTACGTAGCCAGAAGTTATGCATGTATTAAGATTTTACAAGTTATATTTAGGAAAATCTAAACATTTAAAATAAGGCGGCTTTGCCGCAGATAAATACCGACGAGTTTATTAGCCTTGGGTTAAGGCAATAATTACTCGTGGAGGTAGCGGGTTACAATCCGCTACACTCGTATTGGTTCTTGTAAAGAACGAAAGGTCGGTGACCTAAATTACACTTCATCAAGCGCTAAGCTACGGCAGCCCCGCTGCAGATATCTCCAGTGAATGAGCCGAAAATATCGTGTTGAGGCACATCATATCGCCTCATCCTTCGAACAATTTTCAAGCCTGATTAGTATTGCTCGTAACGTTAATCACCACTTAGTTTGAGAGGTCAACGCACGAAGTGAAGATCGAGGTGAATAAGTACCACCCGATACATTTGGAACCCCAAGATAGACAAGAGCTTGTTATGCTGGTCTTCTTGTCTTGGTGAACAATTGTCCGACATTGTGTTTGGCCTAATTGTCAAGCAGTTACAAAAAATGGATGCTAACGCTATGAACTCCATATTTGTTTGATCTTTGTTAAAATGCAAAAACTTATTTTTTAATCACGAAATAACATCATAATTAGCTGTACAGATAAACAATTCAGCATTCTCAATTCAAGCTCTTGTCGTCGGCCCTGACCCAGGATGTGTCTACGTAGACGTTAGCGCACAGCTATATACCCTTGTCAACGGTACGATGGGAGATAAAGTCGTCTGCAATCCTGCTTTCCAGCGGAAAGCAATACTGTTAGGTTGAAGTGGGCGGCGGGGTCGAAAACGCTTTTGGAATAAACTCGAGCGCACATTTCGTTCTCCAATTAAGCAAAAGATTCACATAAGTAGGTTACCTGAGGCTCAGCGAGCCGATCTGATACTATCGCAACGGCAAAATCACAACTTTTTCGATAGAGTCACATCAGACTCTTAATCACGTCGCGGTGAATGGACCGATTATTTATGATTAGGACATTTTTGCCGCCAAATATACCGCAATTCTTGCTCTTGCAAACGATCAAGATCGACTTGCCAAACCAGCTTTAGCCCATAAGGCATGTGTCGTAACACACCCCGCGTTGGGAAACGGGGCAGGGTGAGTGCAGCTCGTGCAAAATATGGGCGGAATATTAAAAAAGCTTGGGCCTCGCAAATGTGTCGTAACACACCCTTCGTTGGGAAACGGGCAGGGTGAATGCAGCTCGTGCAAAATATGGGCGGAACGTTAAAAACGCCTGGGCCTCGCAAAAATTTCGTGTTTGAGAACGTCTTGGCTGTATAAATGTAGTTGATGCTTCTTTCTTGTATTGGGAATCAACGAGTCACTGATCAGTTGGCAACTCTCCTTCCGCATCGAACACAGTCTGAATTATGCTGGCACAGAGCTTCTATTCTTTGAAATCGCTCATCAATCCAGATGTTTAGCAAATCAAGAACAGATAAAGATTATTTGGACTAGTTACTGCTCGTAAGAGACTGCACTAGCAATATGAACTTAAGCATACGTTTTGCGGGCAAGTGCTCGTAAAGATTTGAAATGAACACACTGACTGAACAAGGATGATTTTTTCAGTGGGTGCGGTCCTAACGATATGTGTACCCTGTCATGGTGTACGTACAAATAATGTTGTTCTCTTCGAACATTTGAGAAGACCATAAGTATTATGGCAGTATATTATAATGTTGATTGTGATTAGCATGCGGAAACGTATGATTGTACTCCGTTGATGAAAACCATAGTACGCGCGGGCTGCTTACACAATGCGTCACTTAGATTTTGATTCGTTAAAAGGGTAAAATAGTGTATTGAACCCCATTTTTAGCTAGCTCGGATTTAAACTCTAATACTTTGACTGAAGAAATGTTATTACTCAATTGAGATGCTCTCGGCTCGACATCGCCGGCAAACACATTTTTTGTACGTTGATTCACGCAGACTTAGAGAAAATAACCATATCTGTGTAAGGTGCGCGACCATTCTACTGCAACCATTTTGGTAGAGGTTTCGCAGCAATGTTTGACGACGGGATGAATGCGAAGATTCTTTGGCGTGCTGAGCACATGTGAGTCATGATCGACACGATATATGGCTCGAAAAAATGATGCCAAGTTACATGTTTCGATTACCTCGTTTCCCAAATATTAATGTTGGACATTGCACTAAAAGGGATATTAATTGGTATGGCCAACGTCCGACAACACTTAAAGAATGGGTTTCGAGGTCGTCCCTCGAACGCGGACCTGGTACTCTCAAAATCCAAGTCCCCGAAATTACCCGAATATATTCATTGTTCAATGTGACTTGCTGGATCATCTATGATGATGAAGCCTTGCTTAATGTATCGCGGAAGGCTTGTAGCCCACGTGAGCTATGGCTATTTCTTCCTGAATATTTTCACCCAAATATTTTACCGCGTACGAGATTACTGTGCTCCACAAAGGTTTACATAGTTATCGACCACGGTGCTAGTTCTGGTCTCATTAATCTTCGCTCAAAGTTAGGTGTACCGCTTACGGCTAGTTTAAAGCGATTACTTCAGACAGCGCCTTCAGTCCTAGGTACTGCAACTGTGTGATAGTGCCGAAGACCTATGACAAGCAAGATTTAGAATGACGGAGTTCGACTGGAACGTCGCTCAATATTTACCTATTGACGGAAAAAGCGAAACGTTTCAGCCAATGCGAGCGCTCCTCCTCGCTTCTAATTATCAGTCCTATTCATACCCATGAATCTTCTGTTACAACCGCCGACCAAGTCTTGAACTAATGAGAAATCCGGCGATACCGTTTCGTAAAAACAAATTTCACCGCAAAGATCTGCCGCATTTCCGGGCAAAGCAATAGCATAGGATCCGTCCGATTGAAAGTGGCAATAACGCCAGGGTCATCACTTGTTGGAGTGGGGGCGCGAACTCCGAGTTCTTAAGGAGTGAGATGTTCCCTTCGATTTAGCTCATAATACCAGCAAGTTTGAAGAACCATGATATTTTTCGGATTGATGTTGTCTTTGCATTGCTCATCGAGGATTACCTGCGAATAAGATTTTTCGGCTATAAATTTTCTGAGTATTTAAAATTGACGATGCGTGATGACACTCTTCGAGTTCTCCACCGCGTGGTGGTTGAGGACTTCGAAGGAAAATAAGTGGATTGATGGGCTCAAGGAACCCAAGGCCGCTTAACTGCAAAATTTAGTACATCCACAAGAATGGTCCTGACGCTGATTTCTTCTCATGTAGTATGCCCGCATCTGAGTGGCCGAAAAAACCTGATTGCAATATAGCTAAAAAACTCATATTTTGCGAGCGCTTTTGCAAACTCTTAAGAACATAAAGAGCGCGAGCTGATCTGTTTCGTTACGATCAAAAATGGTTCAATGTAGCGAGTGAGAAATCTTGCTTAAAAACTGCGAACAATTTTCGTATCAAGGAGTAGGTTTGTGCGTAAGGTGAAATTATATCGCACACGTTAAGTGTTTCGTTTGATTTTGGCATCTGCTTGTTATTGTGTGACTCTTCTTTTTTAGCGACTCTCAATTTTTCAATGACGATCCCATCGCTATATTTACGAAGTGTAGTTGCACCGATATTTGCAATTCATTCAGTATTTACAACTTCATCTCAACAAGACCAATATAACTTCTTGAAGGACGCAGAGCAGAGTAGGTGACCTCGAGCTTGATAAGAGTAAAATGGTATATAGTCCGTAAAGGCGTGATCGCGTTGATTAAAGCAAAGACAATGAATGAGAGCATGTTTATCCAGTGCCGGAGTCACTCTGTTAATGCATTTCAAAGGTGACTCATCACCAAGCAATGAAATGGCCCCCTTTGTACCTTGGCCTGCCGCGCGTGAACATTCAATGTGGTGTTGAATTTAATGTACAAACGTGATATTCGATTCGAGACAAAACACAGTCAATAAACGTTTGCGACAGACTTTATCTTGGTTATAACCTGTGACGGTGTAAATAACAATTTTGATTCATTTTTTTGCAATCCGCCACATCCTAGCATATGCAAAAAGGTCATCATTAAAATACAAATGAAGTGCCAGCGCATTATCAAGACCGATTGCTGGCATATTGCAATAAACCACACGGCGTGATTCGTGCGTGCGTGAGAAAAACACGACTTGTACATTTTGGGCGGCAATTCGATCTACTCACCCGAGCATCGTATTTAATTCTTTCGAAGAGGTTGTGACCTGTACGGAATCCATCATTCGAGGTCCTTGAAATGCCCAACCACATATTGTGCGTCAAGCTTATACGCGGCACAACGGAGCAAACCATGGAATAAAAGAAAAGCAATATAAAAGCTATTGCAAACACTAAGGTAAAAAAATATCCAAGCTTAAGAGTGCCTTGCCTTACAAGGATATCAATGATTCCACACAAGCCGTCTCTATTGTGTTAACCGCACAATTTACATATTAGATGCTTGATGACAACTGTGCGCAATGAAATCACTCATAGCCCCGGCGGCGCGACAAAACGCTGCCTCAGAAACCCGCTTTCGCAAATAGAATATAAAAAATGTATACATATACATTATACACCGAACAAGTGTATCCTTTAAGCATACACCGAAGCGCCACAGATGACGTATAACGGTAGATTTGGACTCGTAAGGACTAGAATCAAAGTACATCTCATGTCTCCCCAAAGGCCAGAAATGTCTAAGCACACCTAATATCATTTAGCGTTCATTAACAAGAATCCGCTTGGCCGTGTCATGTAAGCATTGATGTCTAAACTTTATACATCCTTTTTATATTTCACTTGTCGTATCTTATTGCTGCGGGATCTTCCAAACAACCATTCTTATCGATATAGCATATAAACACAGGAGTTCATTAGTGCTATGTTGCAAAAGCGCATACACTCGAGCCGAGCACAGAAGTTTCGGTATCGTCCACATTTTGATTTCACGTGCATAAGTTTGCAATAGGTCTATGCCAATGCAAGCAAAGTATAACCAGAGCAATTCAATCACGATGATGTTATGGACAGCTTATGGAGCTTATCCAGGCGCTGCCATGACATCCCACTTGAAGTACTTACTGCAGTGAGAAAAACTTCTGAACCGCTTCAGAAATTTTTGAATTTATTAGTCAAAAGCACTTTGCAAGGTACATCTTAGCAAACTATTTCGCCGCACATCCTTACTAACAAAAGATGTTTCAGCCGAAACTGTGGACTCATCTGGCTTTTCGAAATTGTACACTACACGCAAATTACCATTAGCCTTGTCAGAACAATATGCTGGAATCGCCCCAAAAATTGCGCATTAGACCACCTCATCAAGGATAAATCTTAAAGGTCACGACATACAGAATCTATTTTGTTGCAGAAAAGTAGATATCTAGAGACCTCTGCTCAACGTTATCTTGATCCGCCTTAAAATGTATTCCAGGTGATCGTTGAAAGCTCTAGATAACATCATTCCTGGTTGTTTTAGGTCCTACATTGAAGCTGCCCCATCTCGTGCCAAAAAATTGAGCTCAGGACTCATTACAGTCGTGTGCGAGAAAAAAATTGTCTCGATTTTGGTTTGTGACCTAACATTGGGGTCGTGCTTTGGACGAAATCATCTCCTGTATATAGATTCAATACCACATAGTGTTCCACGCGATTGAAGTATCAAAGCCATATCTAGAAGAAAAAGTGAATGTTCGACATTTAGACAAATGTCCACACATAGATATGGTATCCGTACTTGGCATACCTACTCCTCATCGTTTAGCAGTAGTGCGTCACAATCAGTTACACGACACCTTGTTATTTACTAAGGAAATTTCCGTGGTTTTTGAAACTTGAAACCTTTTAGAATCTCGCGCAGAAACGCTGATATGTTTAGGGTGCGTCACACTGATTTTAGACACCATGAAGT
>NW_020187589.1:496140-509157 GCF_900000015.1 Plasmopara halstedii | reverse complement strand
CCTTCCATAAAGACGGTCACTGTGACCGCCTCCGGAAGGGGATTTGCTGCCATCCCGGTTCTTGGAAATAGTCCACCAATTCCTTGTTGCCCTGTCGAGCGGCAAGGAACGCGCTTGCACACGATATGCCTGGTCAGGCGGCGAGAACACTCGTGATAGCTGCAATTTCAGCCCCGCCCAGGAGGAAACACAGCGCCGACCAAAGTGCCGCACTTCGGTGTCCGTTCTCGCACTCGACCGCCGAGCTTTGAGATGGCTAGCGCCACGCGCTGTTTCTCGGTCTGGTGCATGGAGGATGCGATGACCATCTCGACCTCTCTCACCCAGAGCAGGATATTCTCTCCATCCTTCCCCTCGAATACCTTAACGCACACCATGAGCGGCTTAGGGCGAGGGAAATCATCCGTCACTGACGGTGGCGTCATAGACGCAAATGACGCAGACATCTTCTGCTGCAGAAGCTCTAACAGCGGGTTTTTGTAATTTGAAAACGCCTCTAGACGCGCACCGATTGCCTCGGGACCTTGCGCAGCAAGGTGTTGCACGCCTTCAGGACTAAGCAAGGACATCAGCTTGTTAAGCCCTTCCTGCATGCCCTGGGACAAAGAGGAAAATTGTACCATAATCACCGAGGATCAGTCGTAACGACTCAGGTGTAGATTGACAACAAGTGCTACCAAGTGCAGCGGAGCTGCCGTAGCTTTGCGCTCAGAAAAGCGTTAGTTAGGTCCCCGACCTTTCGTTCCATACTCAGAACAAGTACGAGTTTAGCGGATCGCAACTCCAAGAGTGATTACAACCTTAACCCAAGGCTCGAAAACTCTTCTGTTTAAAATTCAAAACTGAAATTATTTATTTTTATCTACGACAAAGCCGCCTAATTATATATGCATAGATTTTCCTAAATATGTATAGTAAAATCTCAATACATGTATAAGTACTGGCTATCCAGCCCCGTACGGTATTCTTGTTTGGGTGTGACCACACCATGCCCATCTGGTGTGACACACACCCCTGTAACCAGGGTACGAGTAACCCAACCTGGTAAATTTATAACGACTGCTTGTTGTTTAAGTGTAGCCACACCATTGTGTGGTCACACCATGTTGTGTGACACACACCCTTAATACCAGCGCATGTGAATCCCCATTACATCCGATCTGGCTTGAAAAGGCATGGGGATGTTGGTTCTGGCCAGGCATGCTGTAGCGATCCAGCCATCGTGTCACTCGGCTTTTCTCCTTTGGCTTTTGAGCCCTCGATCGTGAAAGCGGAGCCGCCACAACTTAATCCTTAGGCTAATCTGAATCAGTGGTCTATGTAAAACTTATTATTGTAATATAGACATATAGCTGCAATTTCGTTCTTCAACAGTTTTCAGTGGCATCAGCTCAACATAGACAGCAACGATAGCCGGCCTGGATCAATATGACATTGTCATATTGGCAACAAATTTAGATGTGCAGACAATTTTCCGTTACGGTGACTAAATTTTACAGTTTGATGCGCCTGCAAAATTTTGTGACAATTTGACCTGGGTACTTGAGGTTTGGACGACACGTGACCATTTGTACTGTACAATCTGCATGCCATCCATAAAGATTTGAATGGTTAATTTGATGGCTTAACAGCGCACGATCTACACGCTCGGGAAAGCAATACACAATGACAGTCATAAAATTATATAACAGCTAAAAGTTTCTATAATTCCTATCAAATCCCACTAGATTTGTACAATTTCTATTTAACTTATAAAATTCTACCAAATAATTTCTCACTTTTGGACATGCACGCACACAGATTACAAGCTCCATACGAAAGCTGTGTCAATCAAATTCGTAACACGAATCCATAGCAGTGAGCACATTCATTTGTATTTCCAAGTAAAACATTCTTCTTCTTAATAGTTGCGACGCAAAGTCGATCGGAAGGGGGGTAGCACCATAACCAACGAGGCATTCAATTGGAAAAGTTTTGGCAGAGCTGCTCGACGAATCAAGATATGCTTGATTATTTCGTCGTGGCGTGATATGTGTCGGCGTGGGGTTGTACAAGACATGGGCAAACGCTTTTCCTCTGTTTTGAAGTCCCTCGGGAAAAGGATCGAGTAAAGCTTTTCCATCTACATACAGCAGTTCGGGTACATCGTTGCTTACAGGCATATACTGCGCGAGACTTCCACACAGCGTATTTGGGTGGTTCTTCATATCATCATTACGCGATGAATCAATGACACTAGGCCCATACGGTGAGAAGAAAAGCTCCTGTTTTGCCAATGTATAGGCAATCCAGTATACGTTATGGCCATCGAATGAAGGTTCAGGCTCAAACCTTTGCTTCGTAATGAGCCAAAAAAGTGTTTTCATTGCTTGACCCGATCGAGCTTTGTTCACGGCCACCATTGACGAGGTTTGTGTGTGTAGGGATTCGTTATTGTACGCATAGCTGAGTTCTGTACGCACTATTCGGTCACTCAGTTTGGATCCAGTAAAGTTAAACTCCGCATGTAATTTCTTCAAGTATGACATGTTTTTCGAGGAATTTAACCACTCGATATTCCACACATCACGACCATGAAAGAACGTTGTACCCGTTCTTTGATACCCATCTGTATCTCTCAAAATCGCAGGATCTCGTTGAAAAATCGTCTCTACATTCAAAAGTAACACCTCGTTGATATTCGTATGATAAAGAGCCAACGAGTTGAGCCACCCATCTCGAAATTTGCTCGCCATTTCGTGCTTGATGACACCACGGTCAACGAAATCGGTACAGACATCAATCACCTCAAGTCGAGCGTCCGTATGCAACATTAACTCGCGACTTTTATCGGACAACTCATCCTGAAAACAATGATAGACTTGGATAAGCTCTTGATTTCCAAGACATCGCAATTCTCGGATCAATGACAGTCCCAAAGGCACTGCAGCGTTGTTCATACACATGACAATGCCTTTATCACGAGCATCTGAAGCGTCAAATGCCGTTACAATTGGCAATTTATTTTGCTTGTGAGTTTTTGAATTGGAAGAAGGAACGGATGGAGATTCGGAAGGGCTGAAGACGCTTGAAAAAACCATCAATAGTAGTATCGCCATCATGCATAGAACGAAGAGCAAATTTGAATAGGATACTATTTGATTATGACTTCGAGTAAAAGGTGAAGTGTTAGGAAATCGATCCGAGAACATGCTGCCATATCGATTCAGAACCGAGATATCCTTCGGCATATTGCACAAATTGTGGAATGGTCGTTTTGAAAATAATTCGACTGTTCGCGCTTTTCTAATTTATCATCATTAGTCTAATTTAGAGGTATGAAATTTGCTTTTTGTAATAATTTATTTTAAAAAGATATCAAATTTGGAAGTTGCCTGTTCAGTAACCAGATTATCGTGTTAATGCTCAAGTCTCGATCCTCGCTGCCTACGGGAGCAGCTACCTCACCACGAAACGATCTTGAAGCAGGAAAAGCTCATGTGTCATCCTTAAAGTCTGTGAAAGTTATTCAACCGCTTTGGTGTCGTGCTGGACTCTTTTTGGTTTACTGCATCGCTATTGTGTCCATACCTAGTCTGCTAATGTCCAGATTAGCTACTCGACCGCTAGCCTTTCACGCGCGTAGCATCTTTTTTGATCATAAAGTTGCACGTAATAAGGCTATTATACTGTGTATGCATGACAGTGTTGTACCCATGGGCCTATCACTCGTTCGAGAGTTGCGATGTATGGGTAACCAGGAACTCATTCAAGTGTATCATTGTTTTCCAGACGAATTGTCACTCAAGTCCCAAGAAATGCTCTTTGCTGCTGATGTACGACTAGAAATTGTCGATGTGTGCTCAGACTTGGTACATCGTGGTACTTTGAATGAAGAGAAGGCAAAGCACTTTCGCAGTTGGTGGATCAAACCCTTGGCACTCTACCATTCAAATGTACGCGAAGTGATGCTTTTAGATGTCGATGACATTTTTATGCGTGATCCTGCAGTCTTGAGAACAACAGATGGGTACAATAAGACAGGTACTACGTTTTTCTATGATCGAGTGATACCAGGAGATCATTTCTTTAACTTTAAGGTAGAACCGAATGTCTCGTACTTGGAGACGTTGTTATACAACTTTGACTACGTTAGCATTAATGTGAAGGACGGGTACGAGCCGAGCAAACATCTGGAGCAGTCTTTCGCTTATCGAGGCGAAACAGAACATGAGCAAGATTCGTCTGTTGTTGTCGTAAATAAAGCACGGGCTGGTAAAGCTATGGAAGCATTATGGTGGCTCATTACTGAAGAACGATTTCATCACTCGTTTTCATACGGTGACAAAGAGGCATTCTGGCTATCTTTTGAACTTGCCAAGCAAAAGTATTTCTTCTCTCCATGGGGAGTGAGTGTCATTGATTCGTCAACAAATCGAGATTTGGTGACTCATAATGACTCGCTTTGTGGTAGTATTGCCCACTTTATGCCAGTCGAAAACGAAGTTGCCGAGTTACTGTATGTCAATGGCAAGGCGTTACTTGATCCGTTTGCAGAAGGACTCACGAGTCATCATACAGCGACAACGAATGTGCTGTATAATATGAATCCAACTTACGTCACACCACGTCAAAAACGTGCTCCAAATGGTAAGACCAAAACAGAATTTCGAGGTGGTTGGCCAAATGAATGTCTGCGTGGCTTTGGTGCGACTCCACTACCTGAAAACTTTGCCCCAAATTTACTACGTCGACGGAGGTTTTACATGGGTGCTCGCATGAACGTACCTGGAGCGCTGGAAGCCTGTTAATTCTGAAGTTTGAAAACTTCAAACATGAATGTTAAGAATCCCATCCACTTTTTTATTGAATACAATTTTGTTTGATTGTACGAAATTTCATTACACTTTTGTATGAATGTAAATGTTTTCATATGGTCTCAATAAAGGAAATTGTGGTTACGTCAATCACTAACGACATTGATATAGTAAAACGTATATAATTCTTATATATATACATTGAAATAGCACAAACATGACACCTAGTCATGTTTCCTCCTTTCTGGTTGGTGCGTACGAATCCAACCATTACAAATTTCCTGACGCGGACACTGAGAGTCAAAGCTTTTATGAGCAAAGGCACGGCGACTCCGTTGCATTTAGTAGCACTTGTAGTCAATCCCACGACCGACTTGTAAAGAAATTGCATTTCTGGGGATATAATATAAAATGTTCAAGCACCGATTCAACAGACGAATGGACCAGATTCAATACTCTGTGATTATTGTTGGTACCGATGGGATCGGAAAGTGGTGGCCAAATGATCAGACGCGGTGATTGCTCGCCTGGAAAGCTTGATTACATTGGCGCCGTTATCATTTCGACCTGGCGCATCCTCTGCTTTCATCATCTTTGAATAGATGTAGGGTCGTCTGCCACTGATCTTTTATACATATAATTTAGAGGCCGATTTTGTGGAGAGAACGACACATGGTTGGTGCTGGAACAGCTGTCCCATTGGTACAAGCGCTGCTGTAAACAGAACAAAGGAAAGATAAGGTGACGATTTTCCACCTCGAGATCCGTGCTGAGCTTTCCAATGCGAAGTATTAACCAATGCTCCAGATAGACCTCTGCTTAACTAAAGCCGGCCTGCTAAGTCTTAGGGCGACTTCTGGCCTGACGCGCAATCTACGGACGCTATGCTTTGAGATCATCATCGGCATTTCATAGCCAAAGTACTTTATTAAGTTGGTATGGGTTGATGTTACGGCTGCTGCTCAAAGCAAAGACAGTATTCTTTAATGCTATGACATGAAGGAAAGTGTTTGTGAAGCGAGTTCCGGGTTTCGTTTCGCTTTCTGTGTGAGCTGAGTTGAATAGACGTGTACAAGCTCTGCCATAGCGCGGCACAAATATGCACAAGGTCCAAACAATAATTTTGACGTGATACTTTGGTCGAGAGGCTTGCACTTGCTGGGATCCCTGAGGCAGGCCCCGTTTGCTAAAGACAAACCAGGAATTGTCGTGATATTACCGGGGGGTTGTTATAAAACTTATCTATGGTGGAAAAGGACAAGGAGTATCTTATTTGTGCAGAGTGAAGCCTCAGTGCAGTCAGCACTTCGTCCTCGGTGAAAGACCTGAACGTGTGTCGACGAATGAGAGCGGAGGTTTTGGTCCGGCCTCAAAACACAGCGACTTGTTTCTTCGCTGAAGTCCTCAGCATCGTCAGTACGTATTTTAGAAGCAATGTTGCAAAGCCTGCGCATTAGGTAGGCCTGCTATGCCATTTGTTTGAGTACGCGGGAAGAAGCTTCCATTGTAAGTATGTTCTGAGGAGCAGGTATGTTCAGTGTAAAAAGTGAAGCTAGACTCCAAGTGCAGTGTTCTCTCGCTGCGTGGTTGCATTTCCGCAATCTCTTTAATGAACAAAGAGTAATGGGGAAGTAACGTAGTCAGTATTATAATTATTTGTACTTATCCCAAACTTTTTGGTACATTTCAATCAAATAAATGTTGTACAATTGTCCAAAGTCTACGTTCTTGTTTTCTGTAATCGTGGATATTTATATAAATCTCAGGATATCGAAACTAATGAAGATGTTCAAAAATAAGGTGTATGTAGGCTGCTAACCTCCAAGTAAAGCAGATAGTTTTTTATGCGATACAATATTATGTATTCGAAATGAACTCAAAATATATCTTGGATTAGCGAGGCGAACAAACGATTAAATTTTTCTGAGAGGCTCTCAGCTTCTGCAACATAGTATATATCAAGTGCTTATCTTCCACGTCTAATACAAAGGTATAAAATATTTTTTTTGTACAATAGTGCAGAATTCTTGCTTTGCGTTTTAGTTATTGTGATTATTCATAAATACTGAAGTATCGGCATTTAGGAGATGATGGGCGCTGCATTGAAGGTGCTCGTTGCACGTAGAGACACATCAGAGACTTACTTTCTATCGGACTAAGTAGCATTAATCACTCCCATATATACACATGAAAATTTAGAGTTTGGTAGACACCGTTTCATGGCAAAGGCTCACGGTTTCGCTCCTGGAAGGTGCGCAATAATCCGACCTATATGCATTTGTAAGCACCGGCTTTTGAAATAGAATATTTATCTATGCAAGGTGACCTGCAACCGGCGCTCTTAACTGCAACAATCCGAATAGATGAGTTTCCAATATGACATCGACATCATGCTTTGCACTTTGCATGAAAAGACGCTCCAGTCGGACATGTATGCTTCACTAAAGCTGGCTCTTTATATTGACAAGCGGGTATGGTGTAACATAGCAGTCCTAATAGGAAAACAAAATCAGGGTCTTCCCATGAATATTGCAGTAAGGCGTTCATTACGAGGGCCGCGCCTTTCTTGTAGGTGCATTGAGCAAGGAAGGTTCCGTCCGTGAGAGAGGGGACTATTACGCGGGCATGCACCTAAAAGAAGTCATTGTACTGCTCATGTGATGGAATATTACTGGGTTCTTGTCGTTGCGCCTACTTTTGCGCTGTCTCAAAAGCAAAAAAAGTCTGGGCTGCAGAGTAGTTCAAATTGTTGTGGACACGGTGTAGAGGCGTACGAACACGCCATACTACCTAGAAAAACAGAAACACATGTACTGATGAAGATGAAAGGAATCCGCAAAGGAGAGGTTCGTGATAT
This sequence comes from Plasmopara halstedii, assembly GCF_900000015.1. NCBI lineage: Eukaryota > Oomycota > Peronosporomycetes > Peronosporales > Peronosporaceae > Plasmopara > Plasmopara halstedii. Next base: position 501,504 of record NW_020187589.1, on the reverse strand, counting down.
ACTTGGGCGGCTGAATTACATAATGTATTGCATGAATATATATTGCTCAACAAAATAATTAAATGTGTTGGGTATCAGTAAAATGCTCGAATAGGCCTTTTCAAATGTCATTCTTAAAAAAAACGAGCAAATTACATAGATGTATTGGTCCGATCCCGGGTAATGCGTACAGCCGATGTCTTTGCGCGACTTGATAAGGACGCATTGTGCAGCAGGGCTGCCGTAGCGTTTTGCTCAGAGGAACCTGACTAAGGTCACCGACCTTACGTTCCTGAACAAGTGCGAGTGTAGCAGATCACGACCCGATTCCTCCAAGAGTACCCGAAACATTAACCATGGCAATTTAACTCTTCTGTTCAAAAATAAAACTGCGGCAGAGCCGCCTATACCCAAAACCTTATTAATATGCCTAACGATTGCACGTAGTGCCTTCTTGTTACGGTGTACCCACACCATTGTTTGATTACACTGTCTTATGTAATCCACAGCTATGTACGGTCACACCATCTTGTGTGACCCGCCCTTTCATACAAGAGGTGCGTGTAACTCGTTAAACTTCCATTGTAAATACCCACAATTTACATATAACTGTCGCCTTATACGAGGCTCGCGTGTCTAAGACACCGTTACGTTCTATGAGCATCTTTTGACATTCTCCGTTCAATGAGACCTGTGTCTATGAGACGAAAAATTCCCAGCCTGGCTGGTTCCGAAGCCGCCCGCGTGCAGAGTCCTTCTCCGTCTTCTGCACGTGGTGAACCTTTGGATAGTACGTCCGCGGCTCCCGGGATCACATCGCAAGCCATCGACAACCGAGCGCTACACACACCGCCTGCCACGTGCGACGGATTTCCTCGTCAAGGATTTGGAGGAAGACGACTACGAGTCAGATACTATTTTCCCAGCATAGGAAGACAAGTAAGGCGAGGTGCGCCAACGACGCGACGTGAGCCCTGCCCGAACCAAGTGGACACCGTGTCCGTTCCCCGACCTCTCGACATACGGGGAAAGTGATATTATTTTAAATCGCCTCGACGATGCAGTTGGAGGCGTCTCTCATGCGCTCGTATCCATGTTTGGTCTCAGACTCTCGTGTGGAAAACGGCTTACACTCGGCGGATCTCGCTGTGGAAGCGAAGAACGTGGTGATCGTTAGGCGTCTAAGTAGTCATGCCCCCAGCCACTACACATGCTGAGCTTGACCAGCGGAAAGATCTCCGAGCTCGTATCGTGGTACCTCAAGAAATGCCAAAGGATAGATACCGCGCTCGACTTCAAGCTCAAAGAGGAGGTGCCCCTGTACCCGCACTGCGGACAATTCCTATGGTGCTCGCCTCTGGCGAAACCGCTGCAGATGATGAAGAGCTCTTTGAGCGATGGGTGCAGCGGCACCGAAACTTTTCTAGCTGTCTCACTTACATTGGAGATACAAGGAAGTGGACGTCTTAGATTTGAGTTTGCCAAGCTCAAGGCGCAACGCCGATTTTCTGCTTATTGCCACCCTACGACATATGGATGCATCCATGACGCTGCCGCGAGCGTTATAGTTTTAACGGGTGAGTTTACGACCACAGCAGTCCAGGGCCATACCTTGTGCGCAGCTCATGACCCTCCGGCTTCCCGGGCTGCCGCCGACAAGCGCGCGGCGCGCGGCGCACGACGACACGAAGCGTCGTGACTCTTCTCATCAAAAGCGTTCACGATGTCTGGGCAGTCTTGCTGAAGCGACATCCCAAACTCCCACGAGTTCTTAGAGTCAGGGTATCCTCGCCACTTCACAAGTTGGTGAGTTCCGCCCTGTCGGCGACGTCGACTATCAAGGCGTTTCACGGGATAATGGACGCCACAAATCTCAGCGAGAAGAGTCGGCGACAAGCGATGCTCTTCGAGCTCTTGAGGAATGTCTGTCGCCATTGGGGCTCTGCCGAGCATCTTTCCGTGATCGCCTATCCCTGTGCAATTCGAGAACCTGAAGCACTTAATGCACCGATTGCATCACGTTGAAGATTATCGCGCTCTGTTGGAGCGGCTCCTACCCGTCGAGCAGACAAATACATCAATTCGTGCGACGGTGAAATGCCTTGTGCCGTTGGAAACGAGAATTCTTGTACTCCATGCCCAGAACCAGTTACTGATTCAGCTTCTGGGTGGTCGAGCGCGTTTATGCACCGCCCCAGCGCCAATGCTCCGCGTTCAATTGCGGCGGAGCCCGGTACGGCTTAAGTAACCTCAAATAAAACACCGGATGGGTGCGCATCCTTCTCGAAAGGTTCAGCGAATACGCAAGGCCTCGCTTGACCACGGGCTTATTAGGTCCAATAAACCGTGGATGAGGCTTGGTATTTAAGACAGCAGAGACTGAATGTGTAGGAAGGTTTTTGATTTAAAAATCCATGTCTCCGACCTTGAACTTTCCACATTTCATCTGCTTTTTTTCCATTGCATATTCTTTCTGCATGTCTTGGCTTTCAGCCACTGCATCGCAAATGTGTCGTAAGACACTCAGTCTGGTGGACAGAAAATCATCGCCTTATTTGTGGACAATGAAGAGGCTGGCATCAGCTAGCCGTTCGGCAATTCCTCCCTCACCAAGCCCTGAATCATGGGAAGGCGGCTACAGCAGGATGCGATGATTAGCAAGCTCGTTTTCGTTGAACGGCATGTGGCTGGTAGATGAATGCACTACATTGTTTAGAGCAAACTCTACGAGTGGCAGCATGGCGCTCCAGCTCTTCGGCGTTTCAACGCAGACGATGCGAAGAACGTCTTTAACGACGCGATTCGCGCCCTCAGTTTGACCATCGGTCTGTAGATGGTCCGCTGTTGACATAGTCAAATTGGTGCCCAGCAGCCTTAGGATTTTAGGTCAAAACTTCCCAGTTAAACGTGGGTCTCTGTCATAAAATTGATCCCCGGAGTCCATGTTTTCGAACGATACGATTGACAGGCAGCGTCGCTGTAATCCACCGTCGATGGTGTCCGGCACTGCCGCAAGACGATCCAGCTTGGTCAATCGGTCCAAAAAGACCACAACACTCGTGTTGCCCGCCAAGTCCCTCGGCAGGCAAAATACAAAGTCAATACTCATGGACTTCCAGCACCCGGAGGGTATCGGTACACTGGCCAGCGGCACCGCCGCATTCGGAAAGGGGCTCACCCTCTGACACGTCTCACACGTGTGCACATATATTCTCGTCCATTTGTACAGCTTGAGCCACCAGTAGTGGCAACTCACAGAGCTGTACGTCTTCTCATGACAGAGATATCCCATGAGTGGGGTGTCGTGGGCCTCATAGAGGATACGAAACCTCAAATCATCATCGTGGAGCACCACAATTCGTGGCGCATCCGTCAAATCGGTGGTATAATACAGCAACCCGTCATTCAACAAATATCGGTGTCGTCGTGCCCGTAATCAAGCCGACAAATTCTTGTCCGGGTTTCCAAAATTCATTGCTCCCGAGAGCCTGTGGCAGCACTACCCACATACCATCACCCGCATATGCGACGCGGATCAAATTCGTCACTGTCACCGTCGTGACATGGGCAAGCTCATAGTTCGGTCTGCGTGACAACGCAACTGAACTTGTCCATTTCAGGGTGCTACTGCTTGGCTGTGATCTACACAGATCATGCGTCACTACGCACTGCGCCTCAGTCACCTCACCTCTGCCAGGTGGGTCTCTTCTCCACCGAAAATAACTTCGAGCCAAAGTATAGACCAGATAAGCAGAATACTTTGGAATACTTTATCGCAAATGCTTCCTTGTCGTGGATTAGAGTAGGTAGTTCTTCTCCGCAGCCTTAAGCTGGCGAGATTCGGACGCGATCATACGATCCCACCTCTCTACGCCTTCTTGCAGCAGTGTGCAGCCGATGGAAAGGTCCGAAGCGTCACAGACAACGTTTGAAGATCAGGGCAAGTATTGGTGCATAAGGGAGGCTGTCTTTGACCCTGTTTAAAGCCTCCCGATGTTTGGTGTCTCAACACCATTTCGTATCCTTCTTGAGAAGATTCTACAATGGCCGTGCCATTTCCGCGTTTACGCTATACTTGTGCAATAATTTGGCGAGGCCAAGCCACTTGCGCAAGCCCTTTTGGTTCTTTAGGACCGGCCAGTCCACAGTGGCCTTGGCCTTAGCGGGATCCGCTCGAAGACCACGCTTCCCGATGCAGCACCCTGGAAAGGAGATTTCTTCAGCGCCGAAGATGCACTTATCCGCATTAGCATACAGGTGATATGTGTGCATGCACTAGAGCACCACTCTCATAAGGACGATGTGGTTCATCTCATCTGCCCTTTCGTGCCCCGCAAGACTGTGTAGGAAGTTATCGCCGAAGTATGCTTGTGCATACGCCCGGTGGAGCCAGAACAACCGCGTCACAAGACAATTTCAGTGGTGCTGGTGAATTTGACAGCTCTTGGCATCACCAGCTACTCCCAGAGCATGCTGCTCGGAGTACTCACCGCTGTCTGCAGAATATCACTCGCTCTCATGAGCAATTGGTAAAACCCATAGACCAAGTCGCGTGCATTAATAGTCGTACATCCCACCTTGTTGCTCTGGAGAACATCCTTCCTATGATCGGCGTTTGTCCCAAATGGTGGCAGCGTTGAGCTTATTGTAAGCGTGAACGATACGCCACTTGTCGTTCGGCTTCCGGACACAAAACGTGGGTGTCGAATCGGGAGAGTTGCTAATACGCACTTCTTGCGTCGTGCTTCACATGGAACGAAGACGTCAATGACGTCACACCGCTCTATACGCAGGGTCAACTACGCATTATTTGATTTCTGGAACCAAGTAGATCTCATGACGCACACCTCGGTCCAGTGGTAGAACAGACGGCGGGTCTTCAAAGACGACGTCTTGAAGTTCTTTACCAAAGGATAGTACGGATCCGAGGCATCCTTTACGATCCAAGATCCACTTTGTGCGTTCATCACCCTCTTGGCTTCTCCAGGACAGCCTCATCCAGAACTTGAGCTCCTCGTCCATTTGCATAGTAACCGGGTTTTACACCCTCGGGGAAGATGGCGACGTCCGCCTCGAGGCTATGCCTGCAATAGATGATCTTCTTGAGCTGGACGAGATGTTTCTTGAAAAGTTCGATAGTGCCTTGAAGCCAGGCGATTTGGCCGAAGGGGTCATTATACGACCGAACGAGGAGATAAACTCGTAATCGATTTTGGATGAAGCTGTCTTGGAGGACACCAAGAGAGTGCTGAACGCACAAAAGTGGATCATCGATCCTACGGAATCCCTTTGATCCGTACTATCCTTTGGTAAAGGAATTTCAAGACGTCGTCACCAAAAACCCGCCTTCGGTTCTACCTCCAGACCGAGGTATGCGTAAGAGAA
>NW_020187589.1:462966-485616 GCF_900000015.1 Plasmopara halstedii | reverse complement strand
TGCTTGACGAAACGCTTCCTTGGCACCACTAGTCTGCACGGCGAGGCGCATCATCAACTATAGTCAACACACTATGCGTAATAAGACCTGTCCCATTACACCACCTCCCACTCAAAAGTGTGTCTACCCACGAACTTCGTCACGGTCTGTCTAACGCTCGACTGATGACTCGAGTAGCGTATTTTTGCGCCATCGGACCGATTACTCGTGCTGGAAGTAAACTACGAAGCCTTACGTATGTTCCATGCGCCCAGCAATCCAATCTGGATTCCATCCAGATAGTTGACACTCGATTCTGGATTTGCAAATTCGTGGACATCCATCGTATGCATAACGTAAGCAGCGCTGCAAACTTGAATAAAGTACGCAATGTGCGTTTTTGATTTGCACATTTGACAACGCAGAATCAGGTCCACTCCGATATCGAGATGCTCGCGAAATGCGCTCGGTCATCAGTCGGCTTCACGACGAGAGAGGCAGAGAAAAAAGACTAACAGACGGCTTCCCTAAGCGGAGTCCGTATTCGGATCCGCATCGAACGAGCGTACGATACTGGGACAGTCGCTACGAATATAAATACGAGTATTCTCACTTGCTGAATACCCCAGTAATCTAACCAAGAGCTCCTTCCGTCCGCGGACCTTCCTCCTCGCCACGTGGTGGTATCAATTTCCTTGTTAATTTTAAAGAGGGGGAGTTGCCCGGAGCAGGTGTCTCGTCTGCTTCCTCTGTGGCTGGTCCACAGCCTTCTTTGGCTTTGAAACTGCGTTTGACAAAGGTGGAGAAGCTCCACTCACCGATAAACAAACGGCTGATAGGGTGTCGTTGACGCGACGACGTAAAGGATAACCGACGGGTCGTTCGTGAAATTTGCGACTTCGCTCAGCGTCACGGAACCTCGCCTGGGGACGCGATCCCCCATAATTGAATATATCAATTGAAGTAGGCTCTTGCAAGCTCTCCCGCTTGCTGTGGCTTCTTCCACTGAAGACGCGAGCCCTTCTGCCGAGTGATCTCGCTCTGTTTCGGGTTTTCCTGATTATATCCGATATCCCGAGGGTGATGCCAGGGCGACGACGCCCATGTGCCGAAGCCGTGGCTCTGAAGACAATTCCGGAAAAGAAACATTCATGTTGGAAATCACGTCGTCGCGATAGGGTTTGAAAACCCTTACGTAGATCGTTGATGGGTCCTTAGCAAACTTGGCAGGTCAATAACGCAAGCTGTTCCATGGCGTGCCACTACTCGGAATGGACCGATTAAGCGAGTTAATAGCTGCAAACACCTCAAGCTTGAGACCGCATCGTCTGATAGGTTCTTAGTACTAAGTAAGACATAATCCCTCACAATAAAAGAGATTTTGCCTTGACGACCTTGCGTTTTTCGCAGATATTGCGCATTTTTCGCCATTGCGTCTCGCACCCGTGTGATAACATTCACACAACCTATGATGAATGATTTTTGGGCGTCTTTGTATTTGCGCTTAACAATCGCGTCATTAACTGTATTAATTTGCGATGCAACAATATGTCGAGCTCCTTTCCCACTTACATCGGAGACACCACCCATTGCAGAAAGCGGTACTTGCGAGTTTCGTCAAAAATGGCTCAAATGTAGTGGATAAATGAACCGAAATGTTCATAGCAATCCATACCAATGAAAACAACAAACTCCATTCTGCGAGATTTTCCGAATAGAAGCTTCTTATCACATCTCCGACCACGTTCTGTTTGCCTATCGGTAGCTGGGTCGACCGCTGTGGGCATTTATCAAGAATTCGAAACAGTTTTCTCGTTAAGCCACTCGTGAATCGTAAGTCACGATCAGACACAATGGCGTCTGTTCAACTGTGACTACAAAAAATGTGATCAATGAACAGTTTAGCACCTTTCGCATCGATGGAATCGCTACACAGAGCGATTCAAACTATCTTACTGAGTCTGCAACAAAGACGAGCACCCTATTTTAGCCATCGGCATGCTCAGGGAAGCCAAAAATAAAGTCGAGACCGACTGAGTTTTATCACTAAGGATGAATAGGTAAATTCTAAAGTGGTACTTGCGTGTGCTGTGCGCTTTTCACGCACTGATAGATATCGCTTGTCTTTACGTATCGTGCCACCCATTTGTAAATTTGGGACTACCAAAATTGGGCGATGAGAGTCTAATAGGTATTTTCACGGCTAAAGTGACCGGTCATCGGAGTGTCATGCGCCCCATTACGATTTTGTGCTTCTAAACATCGATATGGGGATCCACAATCCGTTGCTCGTCGCCATGAGTAACTTCAGAATAGAGGGAACCATTCTTTAGTCCATAAAGATGCATCCGTGAACTTAAGCGACCAGAACGTTTGTCATAGAGTCCATATCACTCAGTAAGAGTGCCTTGATAATCAAATCAAACTGTTAGCCTTCAATAAACGCTCGACGGATCATATCAAAAATCATGTATTCGATATAGCCAATATGAGCTGGCTTATAATCAGGTTGATGTGACATACGTTCTATTTTCTGGCTTTACCCGTCCATTCTGCGAAAGGTAACAAGAAGTGAGCCATTTGCTATGACAAGTGAGGAGACTGAACTGCAAAACACAAGCTTGCGTGATCCATGTAGACGATAAACGGAGTTTAACCCAACAGGTGAACAAGAAACTTCACCAAAGCATACGTCATTGCCAAAACCTCCTTGTCGTGTACAGAGTAGTTATTTTCTGCTGGCGTCAGCTGTCTCGATTGATACGCCCCGACCGTGTCTATTTGAGTCCTTTTGCAGTAGCAACGGATTGCAAACTCAGAAGCATCAAACACCACGCTTTACGGCTTCGTATAATCTGGCAAAGCAAGTAATAGTCCTTTCGTCGCGCTGTTCTTGATTTGGGCGAAGGATGCTTGACAAGAAGACAACCACTTCCATGGTACGTCATTCTTCAGCAAGTGTGATAGTGGGCGTACCATTACCGCGTAGTTACGCGAAAGCGATGCAGATATTTGAAATTTATTTCCTCAAATCCTTTCGAATCCTTGGCATCGGCTACTCTACGATTGCTTTGACTTTCTCAGGGTCTGCGCGAACAACATGTTTACCCACATCACAACCGAGGACCAGTACTTCGTAAGCACCGAAAATACACTCTACAAGATTTGCTTGCAATATATATTCATGCATAAATTCAAGCACTGCACGGAGGTGCTCTGAGAGCATTTATTCTGCAGATCTACTGTCTTCGTCCTTCGAATGAACGAGAACATCGTCAAGTTTGTGCGAAGATTTGCAGTGGCCGAAGCAGACGTGAGGAGAACCGGTTGAACGTTGTTGGGGCATTGGTTGGTCCTTGTGATCACAAGTCATTTCCATAACATTGCTGACAGCCGTCAAAGGGACGTCCTCGTTCCTCGTCAAGATTTCGTAATACCCATCAACCAAATCAAGTACAATAAACTGTGTACAGCCGATAATACGGTGGTGGATGACATCTTAATGCAGAATTGGCATTTGAGTCGGAATCGTCTGCGCATTTTACTTTTTATAAATGTGAACGATACGCTAATACCATTTGATTTACACACACAAAACGTCTGTGCGCTGTCGCCAAACCGGCAGCTTGCTTTAGAGCAGAGAACTCATCAATGGACTCACTTTGCCCACGCGACAGTGGCCACTGTCAAAGTACTGCAAGCTTTGGGCATGGTTCACGATCAACTCCGTGTCGAAGTTACGTTTGAGTGGAAGGCTGGAGGGCGGCTTTGCACTACGTACGTCATCCATGTATTCCATAACGATTAATAAGGATCGGTTATATGGCAGAGCCTATCCTGACACGGTCAAAATTCTTCAAGAACAAATTATCTATAACTGATGCCAAGTGTGGCTCCGCTGAATCGACCTTTGACTGTAGCGACACGACCCATAGAATGTAAAGGGGGTGAGTATGACAGCTTCCAAGCTCCAAGGTAACGCTTTCTCAGCGCAAGAGTGCGTATCACCAGCTGCCCCGTTACACCTGATAGCACTTCGTGGTCAAGCAACGCTGCCATCGAAGATGTCCGACTCCAGCTACTCGGCGAACTTTTAATTTCAAGCGTCACCGTTGGACCACTCCAACTATTTATATCTGTCCAATGCGGACCGTCGTCGGCAAGATTCCTTGGTCGTCAAGCCGCCGTACATTTGTTACGTCACGACCAAGATGCGGTCAAGAAGCACGTCCGCTTCTTTATCGCTTATGAAGCAGACCTTATTGAACAAGTCTCGACATAGGTCGGAAGATTTCTTTCTTCGGAGCCGACCATCATGGAACACATGGTGCATCGTGTTGCGTTGTCACCCCCGACTCCGCCGACCCCGGTTGTTCAAGTGAAGATACCTCCAACACCTTAAAGCGTAGTCACTCCAAAACCACGAATGATTGTGGTTAAGCTTTTCGTTGGAAATCAGAGAGAATACCTCTACTTTCGTTACGCCAAGTGGATATGGCATTAGCGGTAGCGCTGATTTACAAGGAACAGCATAAGGTCGCATTTGCGTTTTCGTATATGCTAGATGCTGCCCATGAATGCGTTTTCACGTGGTAGATTAAGCATCCTGGTTATTTCTCCCTTAGAAAATTTCTCAAGAATCGATGGCGAAGATGTTTCTTCCAATGAAAGTTTTTTACCAGCGTTTAAACATCGTGCGATGTTTTTGAGGCAACCGTTCGATCTACGACTTCGTCCAGGAACTTTGCAAGTTGCGAGCATCGCTTGCCGACAATATGATTCCTGAAGACGTTATGGTAATCGTCTTGATGGAGGTAATCGATATCGGCCCTCAAAAGACTGAAGTCTTTCGATGACAACCGAGCAAGCTTGAAGATGCAATCATCGTCATCCTTCAGGACGATCAGCGCCAGCGATAGTCGCATAGGTTACACACTTGTACTATCGAAGTGCAGCCGCCGTCAAGAGGTGGTCCAGAATCCATCGACCTGTCTGCGATTGATCGCCTACAGGTTGCCTGTCATGGGTGGACATCTTCGAACAGGGCTGGCCGACAAAAACTTATGGGTCGTTGCCGAGTGGGCATCCTCGAACAGGACTGGCCGACAAAGACTTATAGGTTTATCACCAGTTTAATGTACTCGTGGTCGAGGAGAATGGCGGGATCGGGATTGCAACAGACGTTGTGGCCGTTTGGCCAATTTCCACAGCGGTCGAGGAAACCACCTCTCAACAACGTCGATGTGTTCCACCTTTTGGTATGTTTTTTTTCGTCGTCGGGGAACACGCAGGCTAAGTGGTGCGGGACGGCCTACTGGGGTAGACCCAGCGACTTTTTCCTGCGCCAATATTGTGGGGGGGTAAGTTGCTGGCTCCAGAAAGGTTTCGACTTCCCAAGAAAGTGAAGAGGAATGGACACTTTCTTTTTCTTTTGACAACGGTAAAGGGGGTTTAAGAAGCCCTTCAGAGTCCTTATCGACTTTAGAGCGTCAACGTATTACGCTCGGAAGAGGGGTGTTGCGGAGAATCTGCTCCTTTTCGATGCGGTGTACGCGAAGATTAATGGTAACATTCATGTCCGTCTTGCGATTTTTACACAATAGAAGATCATAGTCGATCTACGAGTTAAAGTCTCGGACTCTGACTTTAAATTGACGTTCCCCGATATCGACATGGATAATCGGTATGATCTCATAGTTGGGTATGCGTGATTGGAAGACCACGAGCCATGGATCAGCTGGAGACCACGTAGATTGCGAGTAGCTTGCCGAGTGGAAGTCACACGTACAGACGTCATGACTTGTCTGTGGCTATCCACCAGCATAGCAACTTTGCAATCGAGAATGGAGCTCGATATGTTGGCGTTTGAGACATATTTGTGAAAACAAAAGTCACCATGAAGGTGCGGTTTGCGACGCTAGTTGTGTCAAAACTAGTTATTGCTCCAGTAGGTATATCTACTGTGGAAACTCATTCTGCAGTAGTTAATGCTACGTTGGATGCACCCGCTTCGATGATCAAGTCCATCGCGGAAGCTCATAACGCTATAGTAGCAAAAGCTGCTGTGGAAGGTCTTGCTTAAATAGTGAAGTCTATTATAGAAGTCCACCTAGCCAATGCTCCGTCAGATGATACTACCGTATAAGCGCTTCATGCTTCAATAGGCTAATCTACTAAGGAAGCAACAGCTCAAATAGCTAACGGTGTTGTGAATGAACCATACGCTCCAGTAGAGAGCATAACTGTGGAGACACCAGTAGCTAACGGTACTGTGAGCGCACGTCATGCTCCGATAGTACGAACTATCGTGGAAGCTAAAGCTCCAGTAGAAAAAGCTACTGTATGAGCCCACAAGCTGATTTACAACGCTCCGGTAGGCATTTCTAACATGGAAGCCATCGATCTCATAGTCTAATTTATGTTGGGAAGCTTATGCTCCAGTGGTTCATACCACTATGGAAGCACAAATTCAGATGTGAAAGCAGTGACGGGATTACCCGTTATGGCCACTGCCAGAAATATCTGCTCTCGCAAGCCTAGAAGAAGTAACCTTCCAAATTTCTTGAAGACCTCAACAATGCCGCGCTCGCCGAAGTCGCTTTGATTCGTCGAGCAAGCGCAGCAACAAATGAGGTAAATACGTGGATCCAAGTGTCGTCGAAGATTTTTGAAAGCGATTTGAATCACGAGGCAGATCAATTATTTTCGAAAATCCGTGCGATCTTTACTTTGCCCTTGTGCCAAAGTGCAAGCCGATGTGTTTGAGTCCAGAACTCTCATGAGGCATCCCGCCAGATCGTGGTATACGACACTAGATCGAGATTGAGCCAGGTGCAAGATATCTGCTATTGCGTCAATGGCCATCGCCACCTAAGCAATCCGAGATTATATTCTCGTTCATTGCTGATAAACAGCAACTGGAGTGGGTGAGAAAGAGTAAGCTCCCCTTAGTGCGCCAACGTTTTGTGTTCGCAAATCCAATAGTAAGTGGCGAATTGTACGCGCATACAACAAATTAAACGCCAAAAATGAGCCAGCCCAGACCCCTATTCCTTGCTAGGGTGCCATTATCAACAAGATAATCGGCTCGAACGCCTCTAAATTACTTGATCTAGTAGATGGCTACTATCAAGTTATAATGGATCTTCCATCGATTCCGTATACCGCAGTGAGCACACCTAAAGGTATGCTTTGGGAGTGGCTTGTGATACCACAAAGAATCTCCAATGCGTCAGCGACGTTAGACTGTTTCGGTATGCACTGCGGTCGATCGCGTCGACGTATTTCGACGACATTTTTGTCCATTCAACACCCGAAGCAGGCCAATCTATCGATTAAATTTTTCTCGAACACCTGAAACAGGTTAACGTGCATTACAGATCATCAGGTTGGCCAAAATTGATAAATGTATATTTTTTGACGCCAAAAACGTATCAGTTCTGGGTTGTTTGTCGGCCTCGGCGGTGTTCGAGCAGACCCAGCGAAGCTCAAAGCGATCTTAGAATGGCTGACGCCAACTAACCGGAAGGATCTGAGAAAGTGATTGGGTTTGGTCAACTATCTCCATCAGTTACCATTAATTATGCCGACGAGGCACGCCCGTTATTGGACTCGTTGAAGAAAGATCAAGAGTGATTATGGACACATTAATGTGTAGTATCCTAAGACGATGTCAACACACTTGCAGGCGGCGCCTATATTGGCATAACAAATGACAATTTACCGTACAGTGTCGCGTGCGACTCTTCCAACTTTGTGATCGGATGTTCATTGCTGCAGCAAGATGTTAATGGACAAAAATATGTCGCTCGTATCAGTTGAGGCAGCTGAACGGCATTATCTCGTTCACGACAATGAATCGTTAAAGTATGCTTTGGTGATGCTTAGAGTTTACTAGTGGGGTCCAAGCCATTCGTTATTTCTACCGACCACGCATGTCTGCGTACAGCGACTCAAACTCCTCATTTGCAAAAACGGATGGCCTGTTGGCTGTTATTCTTTGTGGAATACAACTTATCAATGGCTTATAAGCCAGGCAAATTGAATGTCCAGGCGGATGCCTTATCTCGGCGTCCCGATTACGAATTACCCGTAATTTTGCAAGCTACTTCAAACGTATTCGACATGATACGGCATGTGTATCTAAACGACCCAGCTTGTGCTGTTTTGTTTCTAAAGGGCTGATAAATACGGAAAGTACAGTCTTTTCGACAATATCTCCGCGAGTTCGCGGTAGAAGTCATCGAGACTCCCTCGAGGATGGGTTATCCAACAAGTACATGAAGAGATAAATCTCGGGTTGTCGTACCCGACAACGAAATATCGAAGCACAAGTTGGGGTATGAAGCACATGATACGTCTAATACGGGTCATCACGGTCGAAAAAAGACTATGCAGCGCTTGCACACCACTTTTGGTGGCTCAAAATGTATGCTTGGGTTGAGAAGTACCTTTGTACATGTGGCGAATTCAGCATGTGAAGCCCTATCCAGTCTGCCAGTATCAGTAGATTGCTGGCGGCCCGTCAGTTTAGACATTTTCTTTGAGTAATAACCCCTTGTTGCCCCTGGGCATAATGATGTTTTGGTCTTGCAGACCGTTTGATGCAAGATGGTGCACCTCGCACCAACGTTAATTCGGTTACTGGCGAACAGAACATCCGTTTATTATCGATGATGTCTTTCGACATCATACCTTACCAGAGTCAATCATATCCGATCGTGACACGCGCTTTACAGCGGACATTTGGGCAAGCTTATTCTGTTTATTATGTACTCACCTTGAGATGGCCACCAAGGACCACCCAAAGACCAATGATTACAACGAACGCGTGATACGCGTCGATAATGCATTTTACACAGTTTTTGCGAATTGTCGCTGTCGATATGGAGTGCTATTCTTCGGATGGTCGAGTTTACCATCAGCAATGCGGTCCATGCTTCAACTAGCTTTACGCCATTTTACATCAACGGCCTTCGTAATCCGGTATTGCTTCCTTGTCTCATGGGGTACACGCAAGATTCTGGTGTGGGAGGGGCCTTCCTCAGTTCATCGGTCCCTTCAAGGTCTTGAATGTTCCGGTGTAGTCTTACCAAGCTGGATCCGTACCCATCCAATGTTTTATGTCGGCTTGCTCAAGCCATGTCTTAGCGACTCCTCTTATCACAGGGATTGTACGAAAGAGGTTGATCGTCGAATACAATGACGATGGAGGTTGTAGATACCCCACCATATCACCTTGATTTGCCGCAATATCCACTTTGGCCTGTCCTTCACATACGAGTTTCTCGTTTAGAAAATGCATGTCGTGCACTATAGCGATCGCTTGATAACGATACAGATTTGTCCGTTGGGTTTTCGATCGATCTCAACCACATTCGACTTGGTGGCGTGAACTCACTCCCAGAATGCTCTGTCAATGTCGTTGTGCAACTCTGCTGGCCGTGTTTGCTCCTATGGTACTCCTCGTACAATATAGTACGGATTGCATGGAGGTTTACACGTGCTCTTGTAAGAAAGGGCGGGTCACATAAGATTGTGCGGACGTACATGGGTGTGTATTCAGAGTTGGGTGGTGTGATTACACTGTATCAAGAAGCCACCACCTGACAGGATTGCCAGTAGTACTATATAAGTTCAATTTTGCTATACTAGTTAGGAAAGCTGGGGTTTTAGATATTGGCGGCTCTGCCGCAACTAAAAAAATAAACTACAGTTTCATTTTTGAACAGAAGTTTCCGTTTGCCTTCGAAATATTTATAGTACGTGGAGGTAGCGGAAATTATATTTGGTCGAATATTTTTATGGTCTCATCATCTGATGCTGATGTTCCAGTATGCGTGCCGTATCGGCTGCATCCTTGTTCTTTAAGGATTGAAATGTAGCCTCATAGTCAGCACTTTCATCTGTAGGCTTTTGTCGAAGAAACCGGTATGCTTTTTTTTTACGCTCTGTACAATTATTCACCGAGGTCATAATTCTTATTCGTTGATTGTTAAGTCTCGACAGTTTAAACAGCCGCCAATAAACTTAATTAGAGCTGCCGTCTCTATTCAAATTCATAATGGAGTTGTGACATCTATCGCTAGGGTGGCTTGTGTTTCTTAGCCAAACATTCAAACTGTGCCCAAACGTTGTAAAGTGCATATCCTTGGCTCCGATCTGACGCTGAACAGTTAGTTTCGTTGCGTTACAGTTGATTTCCATCGTTTGGCTTTGGATCGTGCTGTTTTGTCTACTGATATTTTCTCGATGCTTCCAAATCTTATCCCCGTCCCGCATCAAATCCTCTCATCACTTCCAGTTCGAACCGTTTGATCCATTGATATACCAACATTTGTCATTCGTGAATAGCTTAAACTCGAATGTTATTTGTCAGTGGCGTCGCCTAGTACGATCTTAGGTAGTTATCGCAGAGCGTGTTCATTTAGTTGCTGAGCCGATGGCTCAATGGTCTTCCAGACTCACATTCTCATTCGCTACCTTTGCACAAAGCTATTATATCCCTACACCTGAGCCAATCGAGTGTAAGTTTGCTATCATCTACAACGAAGTTGATTAGTATGAGATAGATAAAGTCAATCTCAAAAATTATAATGTGAGCTTGTACAAGTTATATATCAAGCAATTGAAACAAAACTATAAAGTGATAGTACACAATAGTCTAATATTTACAGCGCTAGCCCCACATGATATGGATCCAACTGGAAATCACTTTATATCATTTTTTTAGACACTGTCGCTCACCAAACAATCACGAAACCATGAGTGTAATTCTTCGCCTTGCCTTTTTCCATTGCTAATCCACAAAGCATACTTGCACTAAAGACACATCATATACACTTAAATAAATTGCTCAGCGATCCTCCGGAAAGTTGCGATCACGCGCCTGATGCATTTAAAGCAACAATTGCTGAGGCGCTCTTTGCAAAACGGCGGAAGTGACCTCCCGAGTCTAGGATTCGCACCTTTGCCTTCATTCGAAACACAACCTAGCTGTTCATTGCGGAGATGACATTCACTGAGCTGCACATTCTCTCCGCTCAAAGTACGTCCTCTGCATAATTTTCTACTCGCGAAAAGCGTTATGCAATGTCACCGTGAAATAATCGCTAGTGTCTGGCCAGTCGCTTACGAACAAGACGTCATTCAAGAAGCCCAACTTGATAATCTGCTTCTGCGAGAGCTCCGGTGGCTCTGGCTAAATTCAACACGTTTGAGCGCTTCTTGGAGTCGTTTGAATTTGCTCGCACTTCTGGTGTGGAGCCCTTACACCCCACTGTATGCGGACCTTATGCTCAAACCTAGAGACAAGCAAGAACCGGGAAGCCGTTCGGCGCGCGAGTTTAACCCAACAGTTTATCATTTGTCAGAATTACCGCCTGTGCTATGAGTACGAGCGGTTGAGAAATCCCGTTTTTTTCATGTGTTTGTACGTTAAGGCTGTGAATTGACACGTGTGATTGCTCCCCAAAAAGCCCTTCCCATTTTTGGTTCAGCTAGTGTCACCTTTGACGATTTGAATTTTGCATAAGCTGTACAATACTCAAAATATCATTGGACATGAACGCGTCATCGCATCGGGTCTCTCCAGGTTTAAGCGGTAGAGAGGAACTATCCGGCTCACAACCGGAAGTCACTGGCGATGCATTAAGCTCTTGTAAAGCTCATGTACATTCTGCTTGCTCTCATAATAGAAACGCTGAACATTTATGAGGCAACACGTTATTTGTATTGACCAGATGCAACATGTGATTGCGTTGCTGGTACCTATTGTTTGCTTCCCATAGGTACCAGCAACAAGGAGGTTTTGGTCGGAGGTTTTGACCTCAACTCCGCTTTTTTTAAACGCGCTTTTCTGTTAAGATTAGACCGATCGCATCTGATGCACTAATAGAAGCGCCACGTTCAGCAGGCCAACTACTCGAGAATTATGTCCCGCTCTCAGTCCAAAACCCACCGCATTTTTGAAAAGGAAGGGTGGGTTTGGCGAATTTCTCTCCCCGCAGTACCATTACACAGCCTTCCAAAATGATGGTAGCCAAGTCAATGTATAAGGGGTTTTGCCATCACATTATAAACAAATTATCAGCGCCTGAACAATGCTTCCTAGCCTCTCTCTCTTTGTCAGGTTTGAATAAGCTTTAATCGCACGTGGTATGCCTACTTAAGTGGTGCGGACATTCCAAACATCTGTCACATAGCGACTTCCTGTGTAAAAAAATCCTTCTTATATATAGGTGGGATAGTATCTGACTTATCACGCTGAGAAACTTGAAGAAAGCTAGCGTGACATACGGATTCTCTATTTGGAGCTTGGGCCATCTTGGCCCTGAGATATATTGTCTAATTTCGATCTTAAATGGGGGAATAAAGCCTCATTGTGAAGCCCGTTTGTGTCGCTTTTGTCTCTCGGGACGTCGGTTATACTATCTAATCAGGACCTTCTAGAGGCAGAAGCTTATTTAGCACGCGCCGTGTTGTCCCAGAAAATTAAAAACAGATTTTCACAGTTAAGATGATCTCATTCAGAGTCGGTCATCAAATTGACGACAGTGCTACCAGGTACATAAAGGTTGCTATACAGCTCGCCCAGAAGAAGCCTGACTTAACGAGGCCATGCCAACTAAAGCATAGAAATGGCTTGTACGCATCGCTCAGACGCTAAGCCAAGAAACATCAGGGCATTCATTACTCCGTTTGCTTTAATTTCTACAGTGTGGAAATGACGTATATCCTAGATAATGTTTGCTAATAATGATAATGAATATGTACATCAGTATATACACCACTAAATCTCTATATAATGCAAGCGTGAGGTTAGCGGCCCACGTGTCTCACAGACCGCTTACTCTCGGAGCATACCACTCTTATCTGTACCATCTACTGATCAGGATTCGCCACCCTGGGTGAATCTCGCTATTCGCTCTAAGTCTTTGGACAATAGCAGTTTAGTTTGAAAGGCTTGTTCAATGTTCTCATGTGAGCCCAAACGCTGTGCTTTTGCTTATCCGAACTTTTCGTTGGGCAGTCTACTGGTTCTGATAGAGTACTTGTATCAAATTGGAATTAGTTTTTCGATCGTAACGTGTTTTTTTAATACCGACATTGCAGTCTTTGAAAACCGTTTGCTTAACATAGTTCATCTCACTGCTATCAGCAACTCCGTCGCCGTTGGGAATGAAATTGACCTTTTCACCGAATAAGTCTTTTGCTAGTCTTTTTGGCGAACATTGTTTTGGATTGGGATACACAGCGAAAGCTTGGTGTTGCTTAAGGCGGTTTGCATCAGAATGGATATATCCACGGTGGGCCGTCTACAGATGATTTGTCAGCCGAAACGTTTTGATCGCGTGGGGCAAGAACACTTGCGCGGAGCAGCATGGCCTGTAGTGACATGAATAGATTCACTTGTTGATTTTGCATTTAGGAGTGCCATTCACGCATTATAAGGCTTTCCTTTTGGTTTGATAAATTGTTGTGTCCTCTTGATGCCTTTGCAAAGTGGTTCCGATTCTGGTGAGATAGAGGTCATTGAAACCAATCGATATACTGAAATTTGACCGGGTGCATTTCTGCAACTGGGATACAAGTACCCTGGTATGATAGGGTGGGTCACACAAGATGGTGTGACTGTACAAAGGTGTGGATCACGCAAGTCGGCGTAAACACACAATGGTGTGGCTACACCGTAACGAGAAGCCACCACTTTGCGGGTTGCCAGTAGTTACGCATATCAATTAGGTTCTACTATTTGTTAAGAAAACCTAAGGTTTAGATATAGGCGGCTCTGCCACAAATAAAACAGATAATTACAGTTTTAGTTGTAAACGGTAGAGTACATCTGCCTTGGGTTAAGGTTTTGGTTACTCTTGGAGGTAGCGCGCTACACTTGTACAAATTCTAGTATATACGAAGGTCGGTGACCTAAAAAAACCTTCCTCTAAGCGAAAAGCTAAGGCAGCCTCGCTGCAATTTCATTGCAAAATTGAAAAAGTCATCGCGACGAGAGTAAAGGGTCACGCACTTGGTGCGCGACGCCTTGGTAAAGGACCAAGACATGCAAAGGCAGACGCAGTACCTACAATTTGATGTGGTCAACAAGGTTTTGTCAAATGCTACTGATCAATTTAGTCATATAGGTCCGTGCTCTTATAAAAATATGCCTTGTAATTTATACAGCTTAAGGCCAAAGCTAACAAGGAGAGATATACGATGTGGTATTTCATTTGACCATGAAGCTCATCCTGAGCTTGAAGTGGAGTTATACCTCAGCAGCAATTCCCTCTGCGCCGACCTAACGGTCCCTCGTTTCAATCGGTCCAATTCTTTGCTATAAAGGCGCGTTAAAACGGCCAAGTTTCTGCAACACATGTTAGTTAGACTATCGGCGTGAATAGGCGCGCCTGAATAACCATCAAAACTTCTCGAAGACAGCCACGCGAAGTCGCTCGAACGCTTTTTTGCTCGACGAAAAAGGTAAAGCCGACTAACGGATTGTAGGAGACTGATAGGGCTAAACTTGTTATTGGAGATTTGATCAGTGTTCGTTCAAATTTAAATTTCATCATCATTTACTGTGATACACGCATATACATATTACGTTAGGTTATATGTGTTTTGTGCCTTCATAATATTAAAAGCATTAAATAAACCAATGATTTGTGTCACAAATTAAAAATTGTGTGTTCTGTAATAAAGATCGTAACCTATTTGTCCAAGTTAGGAGAGCACAATTACGTCGAGATGAAAAAGATCATTCCACTTGATGCTTTCTGGGTAGACAAGTTGTGAACTTTTCTTCACAGCCCTTCCGTCAACAATTTCGTACACAAATATATTGGTAAAGCGCACATGGGTTGCCTTCATTAAAAACAATGGAATCAAATCTTGAGTCGCAACAACAAATTTGTTATTAGCAACGAGAAACCCACTGCCATATACTGCATCAATAGTCGCTAAGATTGTCTCGTTCTCCATGACATAATTCTTATAACTTGATACAATTCCATATCGGTTTCCCAAAGCTGCACCAGTAGCAGCCTCAAAAGTTGTGAGATCAGTTTGATTCATATTGTCGGTTCTGTATACACTTGATCGACGCCCTTCACCGAGATCCTCGCGCCGAGCGATTTTTCTCACTACTATATAACCAATGACCAATACAATGGGGCTAAATATGGAGAATATAATAGAACAGACGACGTAGAATCGATTCTCAGGAATACTGTACGATGTAAGCAATTCCATAGGTGACAAAGCTGCTAAACCAGGTCGCACATGCAAAAGACCTCGCGTCGTATCAGCAAACGCAAAGTCTGTAACAGTTGTTCTAAATACTGGGAACATATCAATAAGCTCAACACGATATCCCCATCCCAGCTCGAAAGTTGCAAACGCTAAAAGTGGATCTATACGCTCGCGAGCTAAGTAGCTTATAAAACTCACTAAATTCAAATACATGGCCAAGAAATCAGCATGAACAAGTTCCGGTTTGTAATAAACGACGTGTTGATCCGTGAGAGTATCCCCGATTGAGATAATCATCTTTGTGACTGTCCAATACCCATTTAGTTGAGAAAACACGAGAACAAGTAGCCCTCGATATAGAAGCGTGCTTGAAATAGTGGAAAATGCATCTCCCAACCAAATGTATCCCATACGAAAACGTCGATAGATTATAAATGTAAGCAAGCTCAGATTAACAATCACATCGATGGCGAAAATTCCGTGAATAGCATGAGCCCAGGCCCATGAATCGTGAAGCACAGCTCTGCTGTACCACCTCCATTCACGTAGCTCTACTCTTGGGTCATTCGATAAATCCCAATGTGCTACTTCAATATTTGACTGCGACGTCACGTCGCCTCTGAAGCGACCAAAACGGCGAGCCATTCGTATGACTTGACCAGGGTCCTTTGTACGGGTGTTTGGCAACGCTTTGAGGATCCAGTAATTATCTTCATCCAAACCTTGCAATTCTGAGTAGACAAATTTTGGTTCAGCAACGTACGGGTAGTTCAGCGCTACAGCGATGTTATGCTTAAGTGCAGAGCTACGCATATCATCAATCGCTGTCACTAGAAGCACCATTCCAGGTCCTCGCTGAAATTGCTGTTGAACCTCATAGTCTTGAACCGAGAGCATAGTCGACAAAATGACCGTTTTAAGTGAACCGCTCTTTTGCCGTGCGAGGTAATACACACGTGCGGAAGTCTTATCACCCCATGTCAGCATATCAAAAGTGCAGTCTACTACCGGGACCACCAGTTCCAAGTCTTTCATATATGTCAAATTATATGAGGCGTACATTTGCATTCTCGAAAAGACAAAACGTAAGAAGTCATTGCTGTAGATGTGCGCATCAAAATTTGGTACATCCGAACAGCTTCTAAATGAATGTGCGGTTGCTGTTTCAAGATACAAAGTGTCGTTTCGTGGTGCGGTAGATCCTTCAAGAACTTCTTGCACCAAAGGGCTAGTTTGAACCGTTGCTGTGCCAATGTAATTGACGATGAGATGCGATTCGTGAGTCTCGATTGGCAAGTCGTGAGAAACGACACCAGTTAATACAATGAGTGCTGTGATAAATGAATCCATTGAGATCTTCAAGTAGAACACAGCAGTCACGAATACGGCTGCACGATATACAACGAATCCGATCCGTGGGAGTGACCAAAGCTCAGGTGTCTTGACGCTTTTTACTGTTGGACCGAACGACATTTGGGATATTTGTCCCCAAAAGTAGGACTGTCTGTGTTAAATGCCTTCAAGACTTGCCTTGACGTCTTTGATGTTGGAGTGCAATCGAATAAATTAATTTTACTTGTGCGTGTCGTGACGGAAGCTTCAGTTGAACCGTTCAAAGTTTAAAATACTTTTATAGTGATGTATTCTCGGCTTTTGATCATTTTTAAACCGTTTAGCGACGAGTTTTTGCGATGTTACACTCTACTTGGTAATCCTTTTTATACTCGCGTCGGTTCTTGTGTCAGTTGTGGGGAACGAACTATTTCAGAATAACTCACAGAAACAATGTTCATTATTCAGAAGGTCTAAATTCACTTCCATACCATCTAGGGTCAGTATAGGATTTAACTAGATACATCAGTTGAATAAAAGACCTTACAGTGCACACATACACGTTGATGTATGAAGGGTTACCCAAAATCATTATAGTTAGCAGTATATATCTATGGAACCGACAAGATTGCTTCAGCGCAATTCAACCGCTTTAATGTCACGAAGGTAGCTTAAGATTTGAATAGAGCTAGTTAGCAATATGAGTCTGCAGCGTGCTTTTAGTAAAATCTCAGAATTTGAGAACTTCTTATCCGTGCCTCATCGTTTGCAGATCGATCGGCTTGTACTTCTTTTGTAGATATCTTGTCATTCCATGCTCCCATTATGCTAAAAAAGAAGGTCATTAATGCCTTGGGAAACGTCGAAGCTGCTGACGACAATTTAATCTTAACGGGCGATTAGCATCGGATTAAATTTTGTTGCCCTACTGCAATCGTAGTTTTACGGTGATAATATAAATATTGATTGGTTTTGTAAGGCAAACACGCAAATGCTAGTCAGAACACGTCCTGGGGAAACATCAAGGATGCTGAGATAGTATTTAGCCAAGTATTTGCTAAACAAATGTCCAAGTCTGGTATTCGTTCAGTTGCAAAAAACCAACAACAGAATCTAGTGTAACACTGGAGATTGAAGCTGGTATTCCGTAGATTGCGAAAGATTGGAATGGAGAACACCCATGCAGAAAATGTATCTTTCAAGCAAATAAATAATTGCTTCAACGATTAGAATTTTAGCGCTTCATATCGTCGTGTCATTCCACTATGATCGTCCTCCATCCATTCCACGAACAATTCCAACGAAAAGTGCTACTTTTTATTGCATCGCAATATTCCGATGGTGCTGAGCTCAACATAGTCGAAACAAATACATAGAGAAAGCCTAAGAATCTCTAACGCGGCGACATTGCTGTCAGGACGCTTCTTAGCCAACGCTGAAAAGAGCTCGTGTGGCTAAACATATAGCGTCTTGCAGCGATTAAGTCGATAAAACATTCAAATTTGGAAATTGGCAAAAGTTCTCGATAAATTATAAGCGTGGCTTCCACCATCCACGGAGCAAGCTAGAGCAACCTAAAATCGACGCATCAAAGAGGCGCTTAATGATTTTTCTAATCGAACGCAAATTTCTTGCTGATACCTAAGTTACGTTTTTTTATGTCAGTTAAAAAAGTCGGTCAGCTCCCAAATTACTGCAGGGTCCCTGTATATACCTACAACAAACATTTAGTACGGCCTTGTGCGCCGTTGATGTTTGTTAGATATACTGCAAAGCTTTTCGTTCTGACTTAGTATCTGTGCAAAACATCTTTACTACCCGATAATTGTCGTCTGTGCTTACTTTTTGTCGACAACAAGAGTCTAGTGCTGTGAACAACTTAACGATTATGTTCACAACGACGATGTTACAGCTTATTGAGTAATGTTTTTAGCCGAATTTCCTTCGTAAATATAGTGTCGTAGCTTCGATCTAGAGCCGAATGCAATTGACATACTTCTGACAGCTAACGGAATTTGGGAATGTTTTCGTTGACAAATACGTTTGTTTGAATGTCGTGTGACCTTACTCAATTTCATCAATCGCCCTTTGATACTTATCGAGGTAAAAAACGATCTTATGCGATTCGGCATTTGATGGATTAGCTTTTGATTCAAGGAAGCGGTGCTCTTCGCTGCAGTGCTTTTGCTGATAATCCTCAATTACGGGGTCAGCCAGGTATACATCCTGATTAATAGATAGTGAGCGATGTACGCACAGTTGCTTTGACGATAGATGATAAGCCCGACAAATTAATCACCAGCATTTAAATAATAATTACCTCTGTGGCATGGGAATTCATATCTTCATTGCGATTTAGTTTTAACATTCTCACAGCGCTTTCTAAGAACTTTAGGCAGTAAAGTAGTATAAAAAGAGGGAAAGATTTTTCTGGACTGGCATTTCAATCAGCAGTGTTGTGTCTGTTTATCAGTCTAGGATAGACATGCCTTTTTGAATTGTTCCATTGCGTTCACACACGCTGTATAAAAAGCCTTTGACCTAAAAATTATAGAAAGATCCGTGCAAAGACTTGCAGATGTAATTGTCGTCTCAGGGTTGCTGCAACGGGGTCGCTCTGCACCTTTCACGAAGGAATTCGTTGACATAAGACTGTGCAAGATACAACGCGTAGAGCTAGAGTTCGTGCGCTCCACTCAGGAGCGAAATCGAAATCTTATAAAGATATTACAGCTTCTAATTTAAAATTGCAATAAATCAGGACTAAGTATTCTTAAGCAAGTACAGTATATATAGCTTTTTCCACGCGTCTTCATCGCGAATTTTCATCAACTTCAAAGGTACCCCATCCATACTTCGGTATTTCTGAATACTTACAATTACACATTAGCGTAAGGTGGCTTCAATACATTTCTTCATAACTTTATTCATATAATTGTACAAATGCGAAAGGTACATATCCTGTTATCCTCAAGCTATGGACCACACTGGGGTTCACACTTCTTTTATCTTTTTGATATGACAGCGCAAAAGAAGAGAGCGCTCAACGATCATGTGGTGGTAGCCATAGAAGAAGATCACGGATGCAATTATGCTTCAAGGAACAGACATCATGAATGTAAAAGTGGAGTGAACTGATCTCAGAGTTTTTAACATCTCCTCTACCGCCTCCGTCTGCATAATTCTTCTGCATGTATTGGCTGACAGCCATTGCAATGTGAACGTGTCGAGAGACACTCAGTCTGGTAGACAGGAAGTCATCGACTTCTTTACGAACAGTGGGAGTAATATCGGTTAGTAGCTCGGTATTCCTCCCCCGCCAAGCCCTGCTGAGTCATGGGCTGGTGGCTTCAGCAGAACGCGAGGATGAGCGAGCCCGTTCACGTAAAACGGCGTGTAGCCGGTAGACGCATGCACTGCATTGTTAGGAGCGAACTCCACAAGTGGCAGCATGGCACTACCATGCCTCGGTGTCTCAGCGCAGGTACTGCGAAGGAAAAATACAGCGAGGCGATTCACGCGCTTAGTTTCACCATCGGTCTGTGGATGATGGTCCGCTGTTGACACAGTCAACTTGGTGCCCAGTACCTTGAAGATTGTAGACCAAATGTCCCAATAAGGTCTGGGTCTCTATCAGAGGCAGTTAACTTCGGGAGTCCATGTTGTCGAAAGACACGATCCACAAACAGCGTCGCTGTACCCATACCATCGATGGTGCTCGGCACCGCCGCACGATGAGCCATCTTGCTCAAACGGTCAACAAAGACCATTACAACCGTGTTGCTCGCCAAGTTCCTAAGAAGGCCAAACAAAAAGCCCATACTCATGGAATACCAACACCCGGAAGGTACCGGCAAACTGGCCAGCGGTGCCGTCGCATTTGGAGAGAGTTTCACCCTTTGACACGTCTCACACGTTTGTGCAGCTGGGAATGGCAACCCCTAGAGTTGTAGGACTTTTCACGACCGAGATGACCACTGAGTGGGGGTTGTGGGCCTCATAGAGTATACAAAACTTTAAATTCTCATCGTGAGGAACCAAAATTTTTGGTGTAATAGCAAAGTCGGCGCTATAATACAGCGATCCATTATCCAATAAATATCAGTGCAACCGTGCACACATTCGCGACGACAACTTCTCGTCAACTTCTTGCTCTCGCGAGGCTGTAGCAGCATTACGCACATATCAACACCCGTGTACGAGGCGAAGATATAGATTGTCACTGACGACGTCACTGCGTGACAACGCATCAGCCAAAGCATTCTGCTCACCTGGCTTATACTTCATTTAGAAGTTATATTCTGCAAAAAAGAAGAGCCACCTGGCCATCCTCTGCGTGAGGTGAGGAGAATGAGTCATAGTACGTATTTACGCATGATTTGTGTAGATCACAAACGGCTTGGAGATAAACAGGTGAACCCTGAACTTAACAAGTGCATACTTCATTGCAAGTAATTAATCGTCGTGAGCTGGGTTGTTCTGCTGCACAGCCCTGAGTTGAGTAGATTTGAACGCGATCACCCCATCTCGTCCCTCAGCGTCTGCTTGCAGCAGGTCACAGCCGATAAAAGGAAGATCAGGGTCTGACAACGCTAGTATTGTTGCATGAAAGCGGCTATCTTTGACACCGTCAAAAGCCTCCTGTTGCTCTGTGTCCCAACATCATTTCTTATCCATCTTGAGGGGATTTGACGATAGTCGTACCATTTCTGCGTAGTTCTCGCTGTACTTGAGAAAGTAGTTGGCGAGGCTAAGCCACTTGCGCAAGTATTTTGGAACCGGCCAGTCCACAATTGCCTTGACCTAAGCGGGATCCGCTCGAAGGCCACACGTCCCGATGAAGCACCCTAACATGAGAATTTCTACTACGCCGAAGATGAACTTGTCTGCATGATTATACAGCTTATTCGAACGCATGCACTCGAGTAACGCTTTTAAGTGGACGATGTGGCTCTCTTCATCCGTCCTCCCGCGCTCCGCACGACTGTGGACAAGGAAGTCGTCAAAGGATGTCTGTGCATACTCCCAGTGGGGCCTGAACAACGACATCACAAGACGATTAAACGTTGCTGGTGCATTTGACAACACTTGGGGCTTGACCAGCCACTCACAGAGCATGCCGCTCGGGATGTTCTCCGCAGTCAGCGGAATTTCACTCGCTCTCATGAGCAATTGGTAATACCCATCGACCAAGTCGAGTACACTGTACTTTGTACAGTCACCCGTATTGACCTGGAAAACATCATTTCTAGGATTCGGCGTCTGTGCTAAAATGGTTGCAACCGCTGAGCTTGTTATAAGCGTGAACGATACACCACTTGCCGCCCAGTTTTCGGACACAGAATTTGGGTGTCGAATAGGGAGACGCTCTCACGCACCATCCCTGCGTCGTGCTTCGCACAGAAGAAGGCGTCATTGACGTTACACTGCTTCTTGGACGCGTGTTACGTGATATTTGATTCCCGGAATCAGGTCGATCTCATGACGCACACCTCGGTCCTGAGGTAGGACCAACGGCGTGTCTTTGGAAACGAAGTCTTAAAACTCCTTCATCAAATAATAATGCATATCTGAGGGATTCTTTAGGGTTGAAGATCCACTTCATTCGCTCAGCATCCTCTCAATGGACTCCAGAGCAGCTTCATCCAGAAGCGACGACGAATTGATCTCCTCTCCCCGTCGTATAATGACCACTTCGGCTAAGTTGCCTGCTTACAAGGCACCGCCAAACTCTTCGAAGTATATCTTGTCCAGCTTAAGAAGAGCATCGAACGCGGGAATAGCCTTGAGGATGACGTCGCCGTCGTCTCCTCTGTCATACTTTTGACAAGGGTATATAGCTGTGTGCTATCGTCTACGGTAGACATACCCTGGGTCAGGGTCAACGCCATGCGTCTGGCAGATATCATACGGCTACTCCGTCTCCTCTCTATAGAGGTTTTGCGTCTCATCGAATACCATTGGGAACACGCATCGGCATCGTCCAGTGTGCCAACTTCCTGCTCCATCGAAGCTTTGATGTTATTAACAACGTCCGGCGAAGAGCTGCTATTTCCGCAGTTTTTGTCCAGTGGATGGGTCTTGCCCAAG
>NW_020187589.1:462235-462956 GCF_900000015.1 Plasmopara halstedii | reverse complement strand
AAAGGGATCGTAATCAGGTGGAGGTTTTCAATAGCAGACTTCTGGTAGTACCGCACTCAGACGTCAATCCAAGAGACCTGCTGAGCATCGGTTTATGCATCAAAGGCCACAGAAAACGCCCATTTACTGCTCAAAATCTGAGCAATATGTCTAATTGATATTGCGCAAGCAACCCTGGCATAGGAAGCAACTAGATAATCATTGCAAACACCTAGTTTCGAAATATTGCAGATATCCTTTGCATCTTGGATCGCATCAGCAGCCATCGCGAATGACAAACCGCGACCGACGAACCAGGTTCCCAACAGAAATTGTCTCACCTGTTTGATTTTGATAAGATAATTACCATCATCCTTCAACTTAAACAGCGACAGTGCATTGGACCGCGTTTGCTCTGCCATTTCGTCTTCATGCCAAAGCATATACCCGATAATCACGTTGACAATCGAATTTCTGACGACGAAAGTCAGTGCCTCAGACCTGTTCTCAAGGAATTGGCAAATGGTTTCCGCGTGCTTCACTGAAACATCAAAGTACTTGGATTTCTCTTCAGGCGACAGAGTTTGATACTCCTCCCATCTACTCTTATGTTCAGACAATGGTGCTGCGTATAATTGTCAGTTATGAAAGGCGGGCCTTCAAATGACCACGACGTTGACGATTTCTTGGCAGCACCTTCACGACCAAAGCATACACAGAACTGGCAGCGAACGGCGACGAC
>NW_020187589.1:430991-462225 GCF_900000015.1 Plasmopara halstedii | reverse complement strand
CCATCCCTGCGTCGTGCTTCGCACGGAAAAAGGCGTCAATGACGTCGCACTGCTCCTTATGCAGGGTCATTGGCGTGTTACGCAGTATTTGGTTCCCGAAACCAGGTCGATCCCATGACGCAAGCCTCGGGCCGGAGGTAGGACTGAAGGCGGGTCTTTGAAGACGACGTCTTCAAATTCCTTCACCAAAGGATAGTACGGATCCGAAGGATTCCGTAGGGTCGACGATCCACTTCGTGCGGTCAGCACTCTCTTAGTGTCCTCCAAGACAGCTTCATCCAGAAACGTTGACGAGTTTATATCCTCGTCCGGTCGTACAATAACCACTTCGACCATATCGCCTGCCTTCAATGCACTGCCGAACTCTTCAAGGGACACCCCGCCCAGCTCACGAAGAGCATCTAATGCAGGCATAGCCTCGAGGCGGACGTCGCCATCTTTCTATCCCGTCATACCGTTGACGATGGTGTATAACCGTGCACCGTCATCTACGATAGACACACCCTGGATCAGGGTCGACGCCTGGCGTCTCGCAGCCAGCATAAGGCGTCGCCGTCGCCTCTGTACAAAGGCTCTATGGCTCGGTGAGACCAGGGTGAACACGCACTCCGCGTCGTCCGGTGTCACTCTCCCTGCCCGCTCTTTTGGAGCTCCAATTTTATCGACAATATCCGACGAAGGGCTGCTAACCCTCCAGTGGATAGCGTGCCACTCCACGCGCATCCAAAGTACCGTGCCCAAGATGCTTGGACTCTGTCCGACCACGCCAACAATGGCATGCAGCGACTGCTTCGCAACAAGAGCAGTGCTCAGTGGTTTACGTGCCACTTCATGTGGATCACGGGGGCCTCGCCCTCGATGCCTCGGCTCTTGGCCGACCATGTCACGCATGACATGCAGCGACTTCTCCGAAACTTGAGCAGTGCTCAGTGGGTTACGTGCCACTCTACGATCAGCCTGCGAGCCACGCTCGGAACTCCTGTCCGATAGACCGTTGGTGTCTACCAACTTGGACATTCCAATGTCCAGCGCGTTGACCGTCTCGGTCCAGAGCTCTCGCCAATAGCGCTTTTGTCTCCTAGCAGGAGGAACTTGACTTTGAGATCCACAGGGACCTTCGGGACCGTGACACGCGTCCCCGTCGCTAGTCGAACAGTGACAATGTCACCCAACCGCGCTTCCAGCGCTTCAGCATACAGCTGACTTCCTTCCATCGTGGAGCGTCGTGCATAATTGCCCTACGCCCCGGAATCGTTGAGGATCTTCCATGGCTTCTCGAAGCCTTTTACGGTCGCCTCCACGACCAGCAAGACCGGCTTGCATACACGTTCCGTGTTCAGGAACACGGAGCTCTTCGGGGTTGGGCCCTTTGACCTATGCCTCCTTGAGGCTCAACAGAACTCAGTTTTTCCCCAGTAGGTCATCCCGCGCCTACTGGGTGGTGTCGTTTCCCTGCGACGAACCGGACTGGTAGGAATTGGGGCGATGGTTCGAAGAACCTTGACGCGCCTTGCGCAGTGGGCAACCGTTCTGAAGATGACGGGTGTCCCCACAAACAAAACACCGTCGTTTGTTTGTGTGCTGCCCGGCAGCTCACTTTACGCATTTGTGCTACACTTAGAAAACTACAGTGTTGACATTAATGAGGACGATAGGTCTATGTGTAGGATAGGACCGTGGGGATACGTGAGCTTTCAGCTTCATGTCAGGCAATACAGTTAGGAGAATAGTAGCTTATTGATATGGTAAGACGTTATTAATTTGGTATCGGTTCATATAAAACGAGCTTTACATACAGGACACTCTTGAAACAGAAGGCAAACTGTATACTCTGTTAGAGTCAACGACGTTTTTGTGCAAGAACGGCAAGCTCGCTGCAGAGTACCACCGCACTGCAGCTCTTTAATAAGATTGAAAAATCATTATATGCCAGCTGTAGCCCATAAACAATATTCTACTCGGAGCACATGCACTACGACGCTATTTTTGAAAAAGTAAACTATCACAAATGATTAATATTATAAACTGTCGGGTACATGTATGTTTACGTCGAAAAACAATCCGAGATTGCGCGTCTTAGTATTTCAGGGGTAATTAAAATGTGCATGGCGCAACAACGAAACAAAAGAGTCATACACTTGAATGCCGCACGATAAGCACACTGAATTTTGTGCGGCACATAAAGTTTAAGTCAGCTAACGTATAATGTATAACACACAACAACTATTATGTAGTGCTCAAAATTAGAAACAATGACTAGTCATTAAAAAGCAAAAAAAAAAATTTCACAAATTTGTCAAACGAAAGTCATAAGCATCTATGGCTAAATAAATCTGGTTAAATAAGTACTCAACTTCTTATCAGTAAATTTTGTCGCCGTCTTAAATGAAATGATATCATCTAGAGGCTGCACTGTTCGTTCGTAATAGTCATAGACTACCTCAAAGATAACAAAGAAGAAAGAGTTACTTGAAAACCTTGGAATCAGCAATGGGTTTGCCCTCAAGCTCATCCTCATTGCACCAATAGGCCGCCACGCGTGCCTTTGTCTCGTCGTTAAGCTCCGCTTTTTTCCATGTATAGTATTCAGCATCCGGATTAGCTTCAATCATATGCTTCTCCGAGTCACCACGGAATAACCAGCAGCCCGTGATAATAATCTCCGATCCCTCAGCACCACAAACGTCCATAACACCGAATGCATACTTCCGCATAGCCTCAGAGCGTTGCAGGAAACCACCAACAGCATTGCACGTCATAAACATCTTGGTGTTTTCATTGTTGTAATTGTAGTCACAAAACCAGAGTGAGTAACCTTCTGTATCCAAGTGTTCCCAAAACCACGTCATGGCATCTGCCAAGTTCTTTGTATTCGAATACTGAACTTTCCACGCATCCAAATTCATCGACGATGGCTTCTCTCGATTTAACACGGCAAGTGGGTGTTCGACTTTCTTAGGCTTCGGTTCCTCTTCTTTCACAACAACCTTTTCTTTCTTCGGACCAGCCTTCTCTTTCTTCGGAGCATCTTTCTTGACAGTCTTTACAGCAGAATTATCACCCACAGCAGTCAATGCTACATCAATAAGCGGCACATCACCAACAACAGCTTGAAATTCCGGTTGATTTACCAACGTCGTAAACCAACGGATCACAGCAGGGAATGGCTTACGGAATTCTTTGTCCAATACAAATTTAAACGGGTACACTAACGACGATGCGACAACAATGTCGGCTAACGTCACCTGCTCACCTACAAGGTATGTGCGCAAATGCAAATGATTCTCCAAAGTCTGCAAAACTTTTCTCACATCAGCTTTGGCTTTAGTTGAAGCAGCAGCATGAAATTTGCCAACACCAAGAATAGGGTGAACCCAAACTTCGAGAGGTACTTCAAGTTCAAAGGCAGAGAAATCGATCCAACCATCGATTTGACCTGATTCAAAGAAAGTTTTGCCATACAGTCCAAGATCAGGACGTAAGCGAGCTATATAGCGAGCAATAGCGCCACTTTCAAAGATACATCCCTCCTCCGTCTCAAGTAAAGGGACTTTGCCAATTGGGGTCTTCGACTTGAATGCCGAAGACTTGGTGTCTTTGGCCATATCAAATTCCGGCAACTCAATATTAATACCATTGTACTCGGCGGCAATTAGCACTTTAAAGGCACGATAATTTCCAGGGTATGTGAAGAGCTTCTACTTACAAGAGAAGACATGAGAAACATACGCTGCTAGTAGTTGTGGAAGGTACGTACCATTTTAAACCACAGAAGAAAGACTGGAGATGGATGGCACAGAAGGATTTATTGCAATAAATACTGACTATATACCGGTACTGATAGAAGTTGATTGGACCGGTATTGTTAGAAATGACAATTCAGTTATTGTATCAACAATAATAATAGCAGCTTTATAATTGGAAATCATGTTAATGTGTTGACAAGAAAGTAGATGAGCTGCTTGATGCAGAATATATTGGATAAAGCTCATTTCTAATAGTACGAGATATAATTGAGTCAGCACTTTGATTCGAAAGGACAAGTAGCAAGGCGATTTACATTCTCAAGCTCATATTTAAGACGATGTTTAAATTTTAGAATAATAAAACAACTTTATATCAATATGACGGCGCCATGGGGGAGCTTACGCTTGTTAGTACCTACCAAGAGATGTCGACTGCGTCTATTTCCACGCTAAGCTTCGACGAAGGATTCAAAAATTTGGTGAACTTAAAGCCGAGGAAAATACTCTCTGCCATTTCCTTAGATCCGGATAACGCGCCAGACGGTGTCACAAATAGTTTTTCGTTCAAGACATACCCAATTTTGGTACCAAAGGTTATGATCTCGACATATAATGACTATTCCTGCATAAGACGTCATTTGATCTGCATCTCAAAATTAAACAGCAGATTTTGCGATGTGGTAATATATTGAATGTGATTAAGTTATTCGACGCATGCATGTTCATGTACAAGTTGCTATCGCGACATGAGCTTAGACATCTTGCAATCTGTGACAAAAGTGCTTTGGATAGGAAATGGAGACTAGTGGTATACAAGAAGACACATTTCTAAGACCAATATTCTTATTGTAGAATCACAAAATTGACTTGAAGAAGTAGGTAACTAAAGAATCTAATTGCACTTAACTCGTCAAATCTACTTATACTCATAACTACATCTTCACTTCCTCTCCATCCAATATCTACTTCCATCTCTTGTTCTATTCATTCTTCCATAACTTCCATCCTCTACTTCCTGTCTATTGCAAACGTCACATCGTAACCAACCCGCCCTTTCCTAATTCTCCCCAAAAATTCGTACCAACCTATTCCCATCGTACATTTCCCCCCCCAAACCTACACCTTTTGTCATCCGGATACCACATGTCAACGTCCTGTCGACCGTCCTAACCGGCGCTGGCTCCTTACAACCTTCATCAAGACTTAGCGAAAGAGACAAAGACTACGAAAGCTCAAGTGTTCTACTACCAAGTCTCGTCGTCAAACTTCAGTAACTAGCATATGACTAGAAACGATAGTCTTGACGACCTTCGTGTAAGTGAACGTGAGCCAATGTATCCCGACTCTTTAACTGTCGCTCCACCTGGACGTCGTCCTGCTCCACCACCTCCACAACATGGAACTTTAGATCCTACACGTCAAATGCCAAGTAGTGAACTACCATATTATCGTACAGATAGTGCACCAAATGCTCAAGGGTATCCAAACGCTATACTTGAAACAGGGTACGTTCATATCAATGATTCAAAATATTTCAATAAACTTTAACATCTTCATCATTATAGAAATAATGGATACTCGATGATGAAAACACCAGTCGAACTCAAGAAAATTCCAAGTACCAAACAACTTCGTGCTGCAGATGAAAGTTCTGAAGATAGTTATGATAGTGGAAGTTATGTGACGGATAAAATTCAAGGTGCAATGAATGAAGGAATTGGATGGTTTCATGCGAAGATTAAAGTGGAAAATTCCATTCATTGGGCAAATAATTACAAGATTCAATGTTGTATGTTTCTCATTTTTATCTGTGGAGGTGCGACAACGATTGTATTCTCTGATAATGATGCAAGAGTTTCAGTTGGATTGGTTTCTGGTAGTCTCATTACACTCTTTTGTTGTTGTGCGGTGGTTTATACGTTTGTGACACGTCCAACATGGCGAAAACATCCCAATCCGATTATTTTCTTTCGTAGTATTTGTGATATTTGTCTCGTAGCTGTTTTATTGATTACTGAGCTTTATAAATGTGGAAATGGGGATTGTTCCAATTCACTTACTGGAGCATCATGTACAGCAACAGCAGCATTAACACAATTTTTCTTATGGACATCAGAAAGTTGGTTCTTTGTTATGGCTATTGATATGTTATCATCATTACAAAGTCCATTTACCGATTATAAAAGTAATGTTCGTCGTTATCATGGATTTGTATGGATGACAGGTACATGAAATCACGAAATTCTTCATGAATTTTAACATCTAGTTAACAAATTTCTGATACTTTCTAGGTCTTTTAACGTGTATTCTTCTCGTATCAATTCCTGATTTTGCTGGTGAATCGGAATTTGGTTATTGTTGGACTGCAAGTGAAAGTAAATTGCGTCATCATCGTACGGATACTCAAATTTCAAAAGAAACGGGAAATCTTTGGAATCTGAATTTTCAGTAAGTTAAACTTTGATCTTCTTTGTATCAAGTACTAACATTTTGGGATCAGATCGTGGTTGCTCTTTTACATTTGGCTTATTCTCTATTGGGTCTATGCTATCACGTATGTATTGAATAGATTTATTGTCACTAGATTGTTTATATTGACAACAAGTTTCTCTATTACTAGAGTCATCTATTGGGCTTATAGACGACTCAATTCGGGGTTATCAGAGACATTACGTATGCGATTACGTGTATTACACTCAGTCACAATGTAAGTGATCTCTTTGAATTGTTTTTAATCAATTATCGAAACTAAAACGTTTTGTTTTCTTAGCTATGTGATTGCAATTATTATTTACTGGGGTCTTTCGTTTTGTATTTACGTTCCATTCTTAGTACAAGGTCAAGATCGTTCGAGTTGGGTGGCTCAAATGATGAATTTCATGATTACATGTAAAGGATATTTTGATTTTGTTGTCTGGTTTCAAATGAATGATTTTCATGAAGTAGCGAAGAAAGGAAAAGGGATGAAAGCTGGTGTTGATGTGGATGTCGATTTAAGTCCACAAGTGAATTTAGCTTTACGTTGTGAAGTTTTGTATTATACAACCACCGGAATTATTCAAGCAGTTCGTGATACTCAACATCTTCCACCAGGTGCAAATCAACAAGAATTATATTTACAACCTCAAGGTACTGAAGATAATCGTGGATCACTTGGAGTTGATGAATATATGATTCGAACACGTCCAAAAGCTGCTCTTGGTAAAGGAACGTTGTTTATTGATTATTGTCCTCATACGTTTCAAACCATTCGGGAACATTTTGGAATTAAAACGAATCAATATATTGAAAGTCTCAGTCGAACAACAAAGGAACGATTAAGTGAAGGTGCTAGTGGTGCCTTTATGTTTTTCTCACATGATCAACAATTAATTGTCAAGAGTATGAGTGATGAAGAATCAGTGTTTTTACGTTCCATTGCAGCTGATTACGCTTCGTTCTTGTTAACAAATCCCGATAGTTTACTTACAAGATTCTATGGATGTCATGCTATTCGATTATATGGCAATACATTTAATTTTGTTGTCATGGCAAATCTCTTTAGTACTGAAAAAGTGATTCATCGACGTTATGATATTAAAGGATCTTGGGTTAATCGTAGTGCGAAACATCCATCAAAAGGAAAACGAGTAACATGTCGTCATTGTAATGCCAAGTATGTATTTGGATCTACTGATGCTGAGAATTGTCGAGCACGAGTAGGTCGTCATGAACCGAATGTGATATTGAAAGATAATGATTTAACTGCCAAAGTTCGATTAGATCCTAAAGTCGCAAAAGAATTATATCATCAAGTGGTAAAAGATGCGAATTTTCTATCACGATTGGGAATTATGGATTACTCGTTGTTATTAGGGATTCATAATGTTGAATATATGGTGAATCCAGATTTAGAAGAAGATTCGAGTCTTCCATCAAAAGATTCAACAACTGGTCCAAGACGTCGTACAAATTTCGATTCGACAAATACTTTAACTACTTCAACAAGTCATCGTCGTGATTCGAAACCACGTATACATTTACCACGAGTAGCTACAGGAACACGTCGAGCAAATACTGTTGTTGGTCCATCAATCTATTACTTTGGTTTGATTGATATTCTTCAAACTTGGAATATGGATAAAAAATTGGAACGTTTTGCAAAGACAAAATTATTAGCAAAAGATGCGGATGGATTATCTGCTTTACCTCCTGCTGCATATTGTGAGCGATTTAAACGTAAAATGGGTGAAATCTTGTCTGTTACAACTCGTGAAGAGTATTCTGAAGGTTTTCTACATGAAAGAAGAGAAACGTTGAGTCCAAATGATTCAACTCGTCGTTTTTTTTAACTCGTGAGGCTTTGGTGGGTCAGAAAGGCAATGGTGACGCCCCCCACCAAGGGCCCGCCCTCACGGAACAACGAAAACTTCAGTCCCATCGTGGTGGCTTTTTATGTTGACAAGGTTAGCGGGTGTACTTTAGATAAACAACAACACACAAGTCAAAGAGTTTCTAGCCTAATGAATCAAAATTTTGATAGAACTTGATGGTTGTTAAAATGTGGTGTTTTAGTATTAAAATTTAGAGGTTAGAGTTTTTTTTTATTGTAACCGCTGATAGGTTACATTTTGACAATAAAAATGGCGGCAAGTCGAAGTAATAGCCCAATTCGAGACGCGCTACTTAAGTGGCAACGTCAACAGGATCAAAAACGTCGTGAGAGAACACAAGAGCGGAGTATAAATTTTGCTTCATCGTTAATTTGTGATAGTTTGGAGTCTTATAGACCTAAAGTGATGTCGTATTATGATGTAGAAGAGGATACTTTAATGACATTTATTAAGGAACGCGATGACGAAGATAGGAGATTGAGACAAAAGAATGGAATGGAATTTTATTCACCAGTAAGACCAGAAGATTATTCATTCAAGAATTCAAGTTCTGGACTTCGTCAGCATTTAGCACTTTCAAGAATTAAACCTCCAATGTCAAAACGAAGACTTGACACGACAGTAAGAAAATCATTTGGAAATGAAATGAAAACACCTGAAAGATGGCGAAGAATTGCAATGCGATCGAAAGGGAAGGGAATTGAGATGAAAGAATGGGATGAAGAAGATGCACAACAAGCGGAAAGATTATTGGAAAAAGCTGCAGAAGATGAAAAGGATGAAACACATTGGAAAGATTTGTTTCATTCGACAAAAGTGAATTGGAATTTATCAAATCAAAGAGTGGAACATCAAGATGAAAAGAGGAAGAATGAAAAGCTACTGGATGAAAAGAGTTGGAATTTATGTCAAGGGAAGCATAGTGGAAGTGATTCGAATGCACCTACTTTACTGTCATCGTCAGTAGGAGAACACTATCGGAAAGAGGGATATGATGATCATAAAGAGGAATGTTTAGTTGATGAAAACGATATTTTGAATGGAAATCTAGTGACAACACTATTTCATATTGAAATGTCACGATTGAATATGATTATGGTTGTGATTTGTCTCTTGATTGGCACAAGTGGGTTCTTTGTGGAAGAAATTCTGAATGGTTGTGGCTGGATCATGATTCAATCGCCTCTTATGATTTCAAAAGAAAATCAATTACAGATACGTAATCGTGTTCATAGGCTTCAACAAAATGTTGAGATGTTTCAACTTTCAACTATAGACATGGATCTCAAAGCCCAAGCGGTTTTATTGCAAGTACGTCATCATATTAAACAAACGCAGAAAGATCGCGAGAGGTATCGAAATATACTTGTAGATGAAATGCAAGAGATGCGACATCATCTCATTCATGTGACGCAAGAGGAAGTGAAAAGAGAACGCAAATTGATTCAATCGCAGCTTCAAGATCTGGTGAAAATGGATCAAGAGATGATGCACAATCATATGAAAGCTGATAAAAGCATTGAAACATTGAAAGAAACAATGGCAATCCAAGTCGAATCAAATGATGTGATAGAGGACACTTTAAAAGATCAACAGATTGATTTATTACCGCTAGATCACGCTAAAACCTTGGCTTCTATTCAGCAAAACGACGATGTTTCAGTTTCTTTTCGAGAATTACCAAATGATCAAAACAAGTTTCAATCTCAACTTGGCGAAAAATTGGTGTTAGATAAGTCACAACTGAATGTTGAATCGAAGCTCTCGGCTCACGTTGATGAGATTATGATCAAAAGTAAACAAAGTGTAGCATCTTCGATCTCTGATCAAGTTAAACCTGAGACTGCTGATGATTCTCAAGCAAAAGTCGTTGCGACTGGAATGACACTAGATGGATTTATCCTACTGATAGGCAGCATACTTCTAGTAGTTTGTGTCTTATCTCGTGTATACAATGTTTATCGTCACAAGAAATGGTTAGAAAAGCGTCGAAAGCGAAGGAATCAACGAGCTTTGCTACGAGCTCAGCAACGTGCACAGGCTATGGCAAAATTCAAAGGTGATAGCGATGCTGCCGACTCTTGTATTGAAGAAGTTTGTCTAATGACACCAGAGCACGATAATGAAGAATTTGAATCTCCGCTCTCTAGATATAACGTTGAGAGCGACGGTTTGAATCAAAGACAACAAATGTATCATTCTCCTGTGCCTCGCCACCGAAATTCTGAGGTAAGTTTTCGATCAAAAGTGTTCAAGTTGGAATGAATTTGCTAACATTGTCTACTTTAGCGACCGTGGACTAGCACACCAAAGAGTTTAAATCGTGGAGTAACCGATCAACAAAGTCCTTGGCAACGTCGAAAACGCCACGTCCAGGACCGACGTATTTAAGATAGAAGCTTGAGATGGCAACATGAACGTGTTCGACATCAAAGTGAACACATTTACGTGAGATTCTTGAAAATTTCAATGAAATTTGTCAAGAAGGCACCGCCTGTGAATTTCCTTCGCTATGACGAAGTGTAGGTCGATTGGTTTGACGTAGAGGAAGTAGAGCCATTTGTGCACCCTGAATCTTTCCATAATCGTCAGAAACAGAGCTAGCACATCGTTTTAAAGATGTAGGTTTTGAACTTTTCGACATAAAGCCTCCACCAAGAAATAAACCAGTAGCACTGCCAATAAAAATCTCACGTTGTCGTTGAGCCAATAGTTCATGAAGTTGTTTATGCTTCTTTTGAAGATCCACGTGACTTTCATTTTTGTTTTGAGATATCGAAAGTAAAGTTTCGTTTAAGTCGCGCCGTGGAGATAACGGTCGTGCCTTTAAAGTCCTAGATACCAGAACAGGTGATTGCTGTGCATAGTTTGAATCCAAAAGCTGTCGCGACGGAACGTTCGATTCATTCATGACGTTATTGCTTCTATCCCCCTTTTCAATGCTTTCCAACAAAAGTATTTTTTTCGACAAAATGTGCGAATGTTTTCGACTCAAATGCACCTGTTTGTTCATTTTCTCATATTCATTCAGTGCATGTCGTGTATGATGCTGCTGGTATTGCAAAACTTGACGTAGTTGTTTCATTCTCTCGTCTTTCAATTCATTTCTTGCTTTCATTTGATTAAGTCCAACATTTTTAACTGGTCGTGTGGCAATTCCAGTAACATCTAACAATGAAATATGACTTCGTTTCTTCTCGTACTGAATTTCATGCTTTTGAGATCTATTGATCCGGATAGGACTGAGATCGACGTCTTTATAGTTCATCTCACTTTGTAGTCGTGGAACTAATGACGAGGTACCCATGTCAGTGTTTTTTTCGTTTAAAATTCGTTGTAACAATTGTCGAGCTTGTTCCTCTCGTCTTCGTGGGTGAATTGATGGTTCAAATAGATGCGTAGACTAGTTATACAATCAAAGTTTGTTTAGCCAATATTATTCTTATTGTACTTTCGACATCAAACGTACTTTGACGCTACCATCTTGAAAGTTACGAGTGAATTTCTTTGTGTAGCGTTGCACTCGTGCCCCAAGCAAAAACTCAATCGGCACATAGTCATTTGTCTCCGTCTCCGGGACCATCATGTGCTAGCTATTTCTAGTTTTCGAATGACTTGGTCTGAAGGCAAATTTAGAATCACATTAAACTCGTTACTGTGAGCTGGTAAATATTCATGCGAGGTTGCGAACTAAAGGCATTCGAAGGATCTAAGCTCCGATCTAGCACTTATTTCATGTGAATCTCCTGTCTCAAAGATGAGACCACTTTAAATATAAACGGAGATCCAAGATTTGTACGCTGTACGATCTTTTAATACATAAGCGCTCGTTAGACATCTGTTGTCTTGATATCTTTTTTATACACTGTAGAGATTGATCGACCATCTACAAACAGTAATGTGCAGTAAAATAATTCTAGCCATCATTTTGTCCTTCTAAGTGTGCGCTTTTGTCTTGCCATCTAAAATCAGACACTTTGCTCTGTGCAGCGCGTCTGGAAAGCCAGATTTGTTCTAGTTTGAATCACTCAAACTACACTTATCAAACGAGATTACACTACCAGAACTGAGATAGCTACCATACTTTTTGAGCGTATATACGATGCCATACTTCCGACTCCGTTGTCAGCGAGCTATGACAAGCAAACTTCTTCGTCGCTATAATCACATTCGTAATACTTTTACACTAGCTCATGCCGTAAAGTTTGGTATTCTCGCTCTGTGAATTTGTATAAGTCTGATCATACGCCTTTTCTATATCAAGATCTGGTCGCGAGCATGCACGTCTGCACCACTGATGCTTCATATGCGAGAGTTTGCACAGATGGAGTCCACTGGTTAGGAGACAAAGTTTACAAAATAAAAATGTGTACGGAGCCCGAAAGAGATGATATGATGCAAGCGATACCTAATGTACAACATTACCATTTTTTGTATTTTTGACTACTAAAAAGTCATTTAGCGCACATTAAACGTCGCAATCATCATAACGAAAATGATGCTTGTAAGCAAGTATCAAACTGCCCGCTTAATGGAAGTTGTTTATTTTATACGCTTCAATAATGCGAATACGTTTTAAATATTGTGTTAGCAGCTGTTAAGGTAGAGCCAGCGGCTGCGTCTGCAGTACATGATTTGACTTTATGAGTCACACACTTTGAACCTCAGCATTGGAATGCGCTTGAAAAGACTTACCCAGTTATTCATGACGGTATTTATACGTGTCTGATGACTGCGGCAAGATTTGCATTGGATGCCTCCAATACCCAATTGTTCTTCAAATTGTCAGTCGCTTTTTTATAAAATGCTGATGCACTGTATATCTAATAATAATAATGCCTGCACATAGTTTCCAGACATTATAGAATTACTTTTTCTCGAGAAGAATCTTAGACCTTCATTTTGCTACGAGGATGTTTAAGTATACCATCGCTCTGTTTACTAGTGTCAGCGCGATTAGTAAAACCAAAAAAATCATCATTTACGACTGCTAATCATTCGTCACGTCATCGCCAATATCAATTGACTCGTTCGCGAAGATTGAATACTTACGTCAGAGTTTCTACCAGACGATGCTAATTCGGTTTCATCTTAAATGATCTTTTAAAATAATACTTTGTCTCATTACATAAATTCTAGCACGACCGTAACGTATTATATCCTTTTGCAGCTTTACATATCCTTGAATACATTATAAAATATACGACAGAAATTAACCCAGTTAGACTTTTCCAATTAAAGAAAAGACTAGGCAGTTTCTGCATTGCCAGTCGCATAGAAATATTCAGTTCGAACTTGTAAAGTTGCTTTTTGTCGCCGACGTGTAGGCTCTAGCGTCACGGAAGTGCGCATGAAGGCTTCGTACCCCATGTACGACCTCGAAGGTGGAATGGGCGTACCCATTAAAGAATACAAGGCTATCAAGGGTCATAGTATTAGTCAATTGCGACAGAACAAGGCGATTCGGGTGAGTCAAAAGTTATGGATATGCACTATCCTCTCGCATCTCACTTGTGCTTATATTTCCAGATTACTGTCAGTCTTTGCGTCTGGTATTTTTTCTCTGCATCTGCTACTTTTACGAATAAAGTTTTGATTAAAGAGCATCATGTATCGGCTGAAATGCTGACAATGTGTCACCTTTTTATCAGTATTCTTCTCGACTGTACGATTACTACTTGCTGTAATGAGACCATAAATACTCATTTGTTTTTTTGTGGATCATCATAGTCGTTGTATTGACACTTCCAAATTCCTCGACGTCTGGAGCGTGGAGGATGCAGCGCATACGTATGCGCAGTATCATATGGATCGTACCATTGAGTCTCTTTTCAGTCATGGCCAAGACACTTACATATTGGAGCTATAATGCCGTGCCTGTATCCATCGCACAGACATGTAAAGCCTCTCAGCCCTTTTTTAATGTGGTATTGGCTTATATGGTCTATCGCTCGCGATTTTCAATTGCCACGTATTCAAGTCTTGTTCCAATCGTTTTTGGCGTTGTTATGGCTTCTGTGTCTGAAATGGGCATGAATGTAAGCAATTCGTTTAACTTTTCATCTTTGATGCACTAGCTTAACAATCTTGGTGTTGTACAGGATTTGGCTCTTTCTGGCGTTGTATTTGCCGTCGTGTCAGCTCTCCTGGGTGTGATGCAGAGTATGTATGCAAAGTTCCTTTTGCGCCGTCGAATTGTGTTGGATACCGTCAACGTGAGTACAGCTCATCAATTTATGTATCATCTCAACCTAATATGTCTATATTATCCGCAGCTTCACTTTTACAGTGCATTTGTGTCTTTTGCAATCAATGCCCCATTCGTACTCATGGCTGCTCGTGCACACCAAGACAACTTTGTAGCAAGTTTTCCGTTTACCAAAGTGTTATTGTGCAGTATGATGCACTTTGTCGGAAGTTTCTGTTCTTCGTGGGTGCTGGGAGAAGTTTCAGAACTTACATTTTCAATTATGAGCACGATGAAGCGTGTTGTCGTTATTCTTAGTGCCGTTTTATACTTCGGGAACCCGGTGACTTTCCAGTCGATTTCAGGCATGCTGCTTGCGGTACGTACTTCTACTTGTTAAGTTATATATCTATTCTGACAATAAGTCTCGTGTGTGGTGCTATCGTTCGTACAGATTGCGGGAGTGGGTACGTACCAGCTAGTCAAGATCTCTGAGAAGCAGGCAACAATGTTACCGTTGCCACTTACAGTCAAAACATCGGAGTAGATTGCTCAGATAACTTAAATAGACGATATTGATACAATTTCTGGATCATTGTTGGAATTGACGTTGCAGAGAAGAAAACGTAAATGCCATTCGTAAAGGTAAGAAAAGGTTGCAAATTTAATTATAAAACACGATGAGGTTGCCCGTCTTTCAGACAGTGTCGTACAGAACGTACTTATACATCTACACTGCGTTGGTTCAAAGAGAGCTGGTCAGACGTAGATGAATTGCCATCAGGTGTACTGTTCGCCGAAGCTTGACCAACTCCATCATTACCAGAGGATGACAAATTCGGTATAGCACCATTTGAGGCAGAAACACCACCTATAGACGCTACTGCATTCTGCTGCATCCTTTGATACTGCTGAATCATTTGCTGTTGCAACTGTTGATTAGGCCAAGCAAGACCCCCAGCCACTGCACCATTTTGTTGGGTCTGTAAAAGCTGCTGCAGCATCGCTGCTTGTTGTTGCTGAAGTTGCTGTTGATATACTGCCTGCGGATCTACTGGACCCTAAAAATTGATTCTGCAATGTCAGTCTAGTTGTAGATCAGGAGCTTGAGTAGTTCGTACCTTTTTAGCGGGTTTGATATCGTCTCGCGGAACGATATCGATAAGAAAATCAAAAACGTCGGTCTTTGTAATAGCCATCGCAATGTCATTGCGCTGCAGTGTGCGACGTTTGTTTTCCTCAGTGTGGATCCAAGCTCGAAGACTGAGTTCAAGAATAAACATTTCACACGCCTTGGCAAACAGCACAGGCGCTTCAGCACTAATCATCCGTACGTCTTCGTCTGTTTTCATGATTTTCTTAATACGTGCAAGTGGTAACTGATGCGTTTTAAAATCATAAGCATTCGGGTCGATCTGCGAAATGTCTTGAATCTGATGTTGCCAAAAAGCATGAAGTGCAAGTTGCTGCTGCTGCATCTGCGCGCGTTGATTCTGAAGCTGCAATTGCATCTGCAAGTTCGTACTAGTGGCATTTGCTTCTTCGT
Organism: Plasmopara halstedii; assembly: GCF_900000015.1. NCBI lineage: Eukaryota > Oomycota > Peronosporomycetes > Peronosporales > Peronosporaceae > Plasmopara > Plasmopara halstedii. Next base: position 446,373 of record NW_020187589.1, on the reverse strand, counting down.
CGTTGGACATGACAATAAGGTCTCGTATTAGAACGTCCTACTAAACGCATCGAGGACATCAAACATGACGACATACACACAGACGTGAGTGAACGGAGCTTGTTATAGGCGGAAAAAGACGCTTCGCTCTCATTGGGCGTGAACTTACCTTCCGCTTCGGGCTATTGGTCGATTGAAAAGAGGCTCTGTCAGTGGCGGAACGGGGGCGCGTTAATTATCTCACAAAATAGATACAAATTGACCAGTTAAGAACGCAGAAAAACCTTAGGATAAAGGGAAGTATTGAAATGTTACCTTGCCTATTGTATATTACGAACACACTTTACTAAGGTTATACTTTGGTTATTTTTTATATATTTATACCTTTGCTAAATATGGCTACATGATCAAAGTTGATCGACAATGCTTGACACTGCATCTTGTGACGCATAAGATTAGCATGGCATGGCATTGGCAGCAACGATTTGATCCGATAAATGTGGAAAGTGCGTGTCAGCAACAGATTCATAAGGTGCTAGTCATTTCTTTTCAAGTTTGAAATACGTGAACCTCTCAAAAGCTGAATGGTATATAGATCCACAAGTCTATGCCGTTTGATATCTGGTTAAAGGAAAAGATTAGAGCTCACCAAAATTATCGCATACAAGAGCGAATTGCTACTGATCGTCTGCGTACTGCAGCAGAAATTGATGCATCTTTTCGAGATTGGCTTCGTCGAAAACGCATGATTAAAAAACAAAAGAATGCAGACGATGCTGATACTAGTGGCAGTGCTAAGGTGTGCATCATTGATTGTGCTGTAGCATATACTTGCTAATTTGTCATTATGATCAGCCTAAACCATATTGTAAACCTCCGTCTTTGCATGTAAATCCGAAATTGAAAAAAGGATCAACTCGCACAGCAGAACATACCTCTGTGATTGAAAGTAAATTGCGTTCCAAACATTCAGAATTCGAAAATCAACAAGCTTATAATGCTTGGCTGGCTCGAATACGTGTTCAAGACCGTGTGAGACGACTTCAGCGCCGCGATGAACTCATCAAACTTGAGCAACAGCAACGTGAAAAACACAGGATCACGTGGCGCAAGAAGCTGGCAGTTTGTGCCTATTCAACCCAAGCACTGTAATGGTAGGAAAAATCAAGCGTTAGTTGTTATGTAGAATCGGCTGATTCTATTTGGATTTTTACGAATATTCATCAGTTCATTCTGATCCCTACATACCTTATAAGTAGAAATAGTCGGCTTTTAGAGATTTCAAAAATCTTGTGTGAATGTATGTATTGCTTTTATGTAGGATCTGTTCGGCGAAATGTTTTGTGTACTTGGGCGTTACAAATCAAAATATCCGAGTTGTCAGTTAACAGCGGAGATATATATTTACGAATTCAGGCGTTGCTGAGTCTCCTGAATGCAAACACTTCTACGTCTCAAATCTACAACAACTTGAATGGGGTAGCAATTGATAGAATTGTATCAAAAGTTATTAACATTGACAAGAATGAAGAAGAGAATTAATTCCATTGTAGTTTTGACTCATGCTGTATGTTATCCTGTAAAGGACACTTCTGACAGGCTCACAGCGAAACGGTAATCCAGGCACGTACCCACAAAAAGTATCGTATTCAGCCACATAGACGTATTTATCAACAGGTCTGAGACTCAAACTTTTCGTCGTTATCCATCTCATATACGAAACTGCTTCACGCGTTCGCAAGATGAGCATGATCAGCAACAATAAGCCTTAGCTTGAGAAACGGCTGCGGCCTTTGAACCAAGACGCTTGAACGCAACAAACGAACGAGATGTAATGTTCGGCTCTTTCATTGTTCGTCATCGAGTCAAACTGCTTGCAACTACCACCATTTCTCATTTCGCGTTCATAGACCTACTCCGATCAGGCAGTTAAATAGATACTTATGTCTTTCAGCCACAACGACCACACTAATTCTGCCCACATCCGCAAAGAGCTGCTTTTTGTTTGCTGCAAGAACGAAGACATTGCCATCGATCGCATAAGACAGCTACAAAAGTACGTTCTTTCAGTCTATTTACTGAATTTAAAAGGTCTGATCCTTTCCACAGTGTGTTTCCTAGCCCAACAGACACGATGTTGTCTCCAGTGAGCAAAGCTTTAAGAGCTCGAACTTTTCAAAGCAATCGGAACGTCATAACTTGGCTAAGTTTAAAGCGAGATAGCAATTAATGGTTATCGACTCGTTTCTATTAGATTATACAATTACAGTCTAGTACGAGAGACATGCTTTTTGCCTACAAATAACATAAAGCATTTTTTTGGTTTTATCCCGTACGAAGTATATCAAACTAATGACATCGGAATCGTATCCATACCCTTAGAAATGAGCTCTACAATTGACGTAATTCTCAATCGTATCGACCGCATCTTTCGCCCTCATGTACATGTTTCTAAATTAAACTACTGTCTTAGAAATAACATGTGCGCACTGGTCTTTATAGGAAATCGTGCAAGGTCAGGTGGTCATCTCGTCGCCCAAGGGTTTCTCCCACCAAGGTCTGGCTATGAAGGTCGAGGGCAGTGCACGTCTTCAGGTTTCCACTAAGAGCAAAGGATTCTTTGAGTCACCTCATCATAATGTAAAGCCTCTAGAGCTCGTATATTTTCATCTTCCCGTGGCTCCAGCAGGCAAAGTACCGCCTGGTATCTCCAAATTTCCCTTTGAGTTTGAGCTACAAGGCAACGAGGACCAGAAATTGCTGGAAACGTATCACGGCGTCTACATTTCAGTTAAATACGCGATTATTTGCGATTGTATTCGAAGCATTATGAAGAACAAGTTACAGAAAAGTTTGGAGTTTGTGGTGGAAGTACCGGTGAGTACATTTGAGTAATGAGTAAATTGATGTTAACATGAAGGTTGCTTTGAAATATGTAGCTGAAGGAACCACTTCCAGATTCCCCTCAAGAGTTTCATATCACTCCTAAGTCGTTAGAGAACGTTCGACAGGTGGTAACTGATAGCGTATAAAAATGAAATTGGTCAGTCTGACCGGTTTAATGTTGACAGCAAAGGCTATCGATGATGCCATCCTTTCATATCACAGGTAAGATTCACCGCACAAATTGCCCAATAAATTTACCATTTACTGGCGAGGTATGCATGATGTAATTGCTTTAGTCTAGCCTGAGCTTACTAATTACTAACTGCTACAGGTAATAATTGAGGAAGCAAAGAGTCCAATCAAGTCGGTAGAATTACAGCTAATTCGAGTTGAAAGTGTGGCTCATGACGAAGGAATTGCGAAAGATGGCGAGTCATGAATGATAATTTGCTACGATTTTTATCAAAGACTGATCGTTTAGTGTTCCAATTTATGCTTCAACAGCAACTGAGATTCAAAATGTTCAAATTGGATGGGGTGACGTTTGTCGCCAAATGCCAATTCCCATCTACATGATCTTTCCGCGGTTGTTTACATGCCCGACAATGTTGACCCCTAGTACGTTATCTCATAAATTCACTCTTTTATTCGAACTTTGTCAAATTTAAATTTTCTTTCCACAGCTTTTAAGGTTGAGTTCGAAACGAACGTTGTCGTTCTCTTCGAAAACGGCAGCATGATAACTGAAAACTTCCCAATTACTCTATATCGTTAAGGCTCGCAAGTTTACCACCAACAAATCGTTTTGCTCAGACACATTTTTAAAGGTTTGTATATCAAAACTCGTCTCTCATTCCAAATTGTATCCTTGAAAAGTAAATCGTTGTTCTCGATAAATTTACTTGTTGCGCTTGAAGATCTTGTTGACCAACAAAGAGAAAATTTCAGACGGCATGATTGAAACATTGGCAATCTCATCCATAAGAGTCTTGTACGTTTCATCCTCGTAATGATGATAAATACTGACGAGGTCGAGCTCATTGTACAGTCTCTTGACACTCTCAATAGCTGCGGCATCGTGACGGCCGTAATTGATTTTTAGTTGCTCTTTCTGTTCAGGAGTCGCGCGAATAAGTGCTTGGACAACGAGCCAGCTGCATTTATTGTCCTGTATATCTGTTCCTACTTTGCCGATCACTTTTTCATCACCGTAGCAGTCAAGAAAATCGTCTTGAACTTGAAAGTATTCACCGATCAGTAGACAAATCTTTTTCGCGACGTTATGCGAAGCCTCATCTACTACCCCATTCAGAAACATAGCACATGCAGTTGAAAGATAGAACGTGTAATACGCCGTCTTATTGATCACAATTTGACGGTATCTGTTGAAACCACATCAATGACTGCAATTCTTCAAAAGAAAAAACAATTCTTCTTACCGCTCGACAGTAAAACGGTCCAAATCTAGCTCGGCATTTAATGGCTGAGACGTCAGATCCAATAGCTGACCGATCTCCGTGTGAAATACAACCTATTTAATAATAACAATACATCTCATGCTCTCGATAAATGCATGGTAAGATCAATTTGTACGTACATCGTGAAAGGTATCCACTAAATCACTATAGAACGGCTCCGAACGAAACTTTTTTTTGAAAATCTGAAACACAAATGCTTCCAGTAGGAAAGCATCATTAATTGCAATCATCTTGACGTTGGGCTTGCGATACCAACACGGCTGACCGCGACGCGTAGTAGAATCATCCATAATATCGTCTGCAACTAAGAAAAATGCTTGCAGCTGACCAAGACATACGAATGATGTGAATTATATAAAAGAAAACACTTGGGCAGTCAACATGACATACCCACTCAATACACCATCCCAAAACGCTCGCGTTCTCTTTTAGCTCGATTGTGAGGATCTTCCCCGGTGCCAATGCCTGGGTGCTGTAATCCTTGTTATTAATAAGAATGTATAGCGATTTCAACACTCAATTTTACAAACCAGTCCACGACGCTCATACCGCGATTGAGCTTGCCGCCCATGCAATTATAGTCAATAACCTCGTTGACCCAGTCAAGAGCATCTTGGGGTAATTGGTATTTACTAGCAAGAAGCTCCAGTACCTCCTGCTTTAGCTTCCCACACACGGCAATAAACTCTACATCAATACGTGATGACAGAAATTAAGTTTGATTCCTGTGATTGCTACGAATTGAGGAGACCAGCCAGACCTTCACGTTCTTGGGTCATTATTGTGTTGCGACAATATTATTGCTCGAGCTTAAGTGCGGATAATAGTTTAAGTACGAGGACGCGAAACGACGCAGTTTTGTCACCATGTGGGTTTACAACGTTCATGGCAAGCAAGAAGCGAATTGGAAGACAGCAGGTCGATACTAGTAGCTCCAGTCAATTATTGGTGGATAATGATACGCGTATAGTACTTGAAGCTCAGCAGAAGCCTGCTAGAATACAGCCCATGCGAGGATCCGGTCTGCAAGCGAATACTCGAGATGAAGTCCTGGCTAATCACACTTTCGGTGATACGTCCAAAGCTGAACAACAACCAACTATGGAGGAACATTTATGCACACAGCTGCTTATTGATGGACATGTGCAGTCATTCGTCGATTTCTTTCATCTCATGCATCGCAACGACCAGCATAAAGGAGGTGGATGTTCTTCGAAGTCTCAGCAAGACATTAATGGTGCAATGGCAGAGTCTGGCTCCTTTTCCGTAGCAGAGATGAAGTTTTTGCGTGACCAATTGGTGTTAATTGAGCTTTCCAAACGAAGAGACGAGTATTTAGACGTGATGGCCGCCTACGATAGCTTAGCAACATATTTTATGGAAAGGCAAGATAATGCGACGATGATCTTTTTCAATGAAAAGTGTCTTGAAATTGCAAGACATACCAATGATCAGACTAGGGAAATGCAAATATTGCTTCAAATTGGCATCGGATACCATGTAATGAATAAGCTGGATCAAGCTCGTCAGTACCTCGAGCTTTGCGTGGCCATTGCCAAGACTTATACGAACGATAAGGAACTTTGTGTAGAGGCGTATACACACCTTGGCAAAGTTTACGGTGACATGGCGTTGCGATCTGAGCGGGAAGAAGAGTTTGTTGCAGCCATTGATCTGTATAGACTTTGTCTCGACTGTGCGATAACTTCTTACAACGTTGAAGCTCAGACTCACTCGCAATTCAAAATCGGCATTTGTTACAATGCCTTAAATGAACCTGCTGATGGACTACCCTTTCTGGAACAATATGTGAGTGATATCATCATTATCATTGTATTTGTATTGTGTACGTCTTCTTACTGTCTGGTAGCTTTCCGCAGCACGTCAAAGTGGCAACTTTGACGGAGAGTGCAACGCTTGTGCAGCACTAGCTACCGCACACGATAAACTTGGAAATCAGCAGCAATCGATCGAGTTTTTAAATCAATACTTGGCTATTGCAACAAGAGCTGAAAATCTGACCAGCCAAGCCGACGCATGTGCGCGCCTTGGTCAGATCTACACAGCTTCGCAGAACTTTCAGCGCGCTTGCGAGATGCATGAGAAGAATTATGAGCTTAGCAAAGTTGTTGCAGCCCGTTCCGGTAATCAAACAACACAGAATATATCTCGTGTGAGTGTTGGAGCTGCTCGTGCAAACGCCAAATTGTCCATGCTACTTGCGTATGTCACAGATGATTTCCAAGGTCTTCTAACATGGAAGAATACGCAAGCGAAGTCCATAACTGAGTAACACCACGATAAATTACAAGATCGGACACATTATATTCTTATTATGTACTTTACTAGTTCAATCATCCTCTTCTGGTGGATCCACGATACTCACGCGCAGCAAACGGCCATCCAGTTCCTGGCCGTTCATCTCAATCGCTGCCTCTAATGCTTCATCAAATGTTGAATAAACCAGGTATGCCCATAAGTGCATATACGAGTGATCAGGTTTCACCAGCTTGGCATCTTCTAGTGTTCCGAATTCGGCAAACACTTCGCGCAGTCGCGTCTCGTCCGTCTTCCAGTGCAAACCTGCACTTGTCAACGTCAACAAAATGCCACAATAATAAATTTTTAGTCTAAAGCTATCACATATCGCACCAACCACCGAAACGTGCGTTGACTTCATCCGACATTGTACACCAGCTAAAGACGCTTTCGTGGCGTTCAGACGCAGTGTTCGAATCAATGCTTGACGCATGCTTAATATTGTTCTTTTATTGAAAAATCCCTTTGCAATAGCAAGTTCTTAAATTCTGAAAAAAAGTCGCCACGCACACGCGACTGCTCCATCTTAAATCTCTCGCCTCGATAAACAAGGAAGAGAACGCTAGTTGCGTATTCCTATCTTCTATACAATCTCTTGTATTTCTTTACCCGTCTTTCCATCTGCTCGCGCTGAAATCGCTCCCAAATGGTTCAAATGGCAGGCGACGAGGTCATGACGGAGCTGCCTCCGAGAAGTAGCGAGGGTAACTCCCGTTCACGTCATCGTTCTTCTGCCAGTCGACTTAGTGTACTGCCGGTTTTGCAATTCTGGAAGGCGTTTGATCTTGACAGTAAGCGCGTACTACTCGACTCACAAGGCAATACAATGAAGAGCGAAAAAGACGCGAGTGTTCGATCTCGCAAGAAGCTGGCAGAGAGCACCAAGCAATTTCGACGTCTGACAGCTGATGCAGATAAAGCGGCGGGTGCAGGGCCGCTGCTTAAAACCTACCAGGAGGAAATTGACCATTTGACACGTCGCGCCAAGTTCTCAGAGAACGCTTTTTTTCAACTTTACAAGGGACTTTATGCTGCTCCTGATCCAGTACCAGCATTAAGTATAGTTGCTTCGAGTTTGGAAATTGACGAATTGGTTGATGAAAACACGAAATTGAAGCGCAAGCTGAAAGAATATAAGGCCGAGTTTACGTCGCTCAAGAATCAAGAAATTACTATTAGAAAATTAGAAGAGCAGGTTGCTGCCACTGAAAGAAACCACGAAGATTTTTTGTATCAGCAGGTGGAGCAACGTACCAAAGAATTGGTAGATCAGCTGGATAATGCACAACTTGAGTGGGCACAACAGCGTCGAGATTACGAACGTCAGCTAGAAGCATCTCGTACTGAATTACGTGATGCATTTGCCAAGATGGATGCTATGCAGTCAAATTTGTTTGCACTCAAACAACGCTCAGGCTTAGCTCGTAATGCTCTTGACGCAGAAATGGAAGCGATGTCGCAGACGCTGCAATTAGAAAATGCACAACTTAGAAAGCAGGTCGAAGAACTGCATAGGTCTTCAGTGTTGTCTGACGTTATTGTCACTCAATTGTCAATTCATTCAAATACTGATCCAGAGACAGGCGTGCAGTCAGCGCGTGAATTGCAAGCAAAGCAAGAACAAGTCGAGGCTGCATTGCGTCAAGAGATAATACGTTTAAATGAAACACTTACTACATCAAGTGCAGCTGCTACAGTAGAAGCGGAACAACTGAAGGCTGCGCTAGAAAGTGCAGAACAAGCACAGAAAGATCTCGAAGCCCAGCTGGCATTACGACCAACTTGTGAGAAATTCAATGAGATGTCCCGACAATTGCGAATTCTAAAACAGTTGGAATACAATGTTGTGGAGGAAGTGGATGTAAGTTCTAAGGCAGGTGAAAATACTGAAGCTGTGGATCGTTTTGACGAAGCAACAGTTGAGGTAGAACAAATTTTAATGTCTCGAGTGCGTCGTTTAGAGCACGCTCTTCAAGAGTGCGAACGGAGGGTGCATTCTCGCACGATACAAGTGCAAAGTATTCAAAGCGAGCTTCACGATCGTGATGTCCGAATTCAAGAGCAGGCGAATCTTATACGCGACTTGGAAGAGAGTGTTGCAACATTAGAGAAGACTCAACAGAAACGCACATTAGGTGTAATTGGTGGTGATGTTGGCTCGGAGATCCTTATGGATGCCATGGAAGATCAATTTACTGGGCCTTTAGTCACTGCACGTAATCATGGGGCTGTAGCAGATACTACGGCTATATCAACTTCGTCGTCAGATGGGAAAATGTTAGAGATTGTCCGTGGTCAGCGTGATCGATTTCGCGAGCGTATCAAAGAATTGCAAAACGAGAAAAATCGAGTAGAACAGCTTGCACAGTCATATAAAAGCACAGTCGTGCGACTTGAGACGGATAATATGCAATTATACCACAAGATTCGCTACTTGCAGAGTTATAAAGAAGGCAACAAGTCAGTAGGACCTCGTATCAAGCCGCATTTGGTGCTTGAAGAAGGAAATGGAAGTGCGTACGACGTTGAAGCGCGTTACCGTGGCATGTACGAAGAAAAGATGAATCCATTTGTTCAATTCAATAAGATGGAGACACAGCAGCGCTTTACACATCTCAATCCGGTGGATAAAATTTTGTTAACGAGCGCCAGACTGTTATTAGGCCATCGTATTACTCGCAACATGGCGTTTGGATACATTTTGTTACTACATTTTCTCGTGGTCGCCACGTTATATTCGTTTATGCACGTGTGCGGAATCACTAATGACTAAAATGTAAATTACCGAGGTACACGTGAAGTGGTTATTAGTGTAATCGATGAATCCCAAATTTTTACTATGAATATTCTTTTTAAAGTGAATACGCTACTAATTGGCGAAACATGGGCGTATGGCAAACTGCGGCGAAGTTCGTGCTATGGCTGCCAGTGGGCGTAACAGTTAATGCATTAGGTATCAGTCTAGCAAGTGTTAAAGGACGTTCTATGCAGCCGGTGCTAAACGACGGACTGACACAAGACGTGGTGCGCGACCGCGTACTGTTGGACAAGTTTTCGATACAAGTGCGGCACCGCTATGAGCGTGGCGACGTGGTGGTCTTGAAGTCACCCGAGTCACCGGGCCAATATCTGATCAAACGACTTGTTGCACTTGAAGGAGACCTCGTTACCGATCGCAAAGGCGGCCATCGTATAGTACCTGTGGGTAAGTGTTGGATTGAAGGGGACAATCCCGCAATTAGCGAAGATAGTGATTCATTCGGTCCTGTGCCACTCGCTCTCATTGATTCGCGTGTTGTGGCCGTATTGTGGCCGCCAAGCGAAATGAAGCTCGTAACTTCTAAGCTACCTGACCGAGTCAACGCTTAAACAAGATGAATACTGATAATAAAATATAGATGGTAGAAATTGTTTCCACATATATGCAGCATCTTTCAGCACGATATAAAGCTACTGTTCGCATGCGATCGACATGTTAAACTACTTATAAGAAACTCACGGAATTTAAATGACTAACCTGCACACATGTGCAAATTCAAATAAACGAATATTTTGATTACGACGTGCAGCTCTTGCCCCACAATTTTAACTACATGTACTGTTTGCAAATTCACATGAGCACTTTATACTACAGAACGGGCGTCGCCGACATGAGCGTCGATAGATAAATTGATGAATGTCGGAAGCATCAGCTCGTTGCTTTAATTGCAAAAGCTGCGAATTCGAGCCGAGTCCGACTGGCTAATGAGCGCATTGGTTTTGCAGTCGATGGAGCAAAACCCATCCGCGGGTGTAAAAGCTTTTTGAAAGGATTGTGCGCAATTGTTGCACTTGCTCGTCTCCGAGTGAATAGCAGTGTCATAGCGCGACATGCGATTTTCGAGCGTTAATTCTTCTGCGAGAATGTAAAAAGCGCTACGACCTGAGCCATTCCATGGCTTAAGCGTCACGTAACCATAATCCACAAGACGCAAGAAAAGAGCGGCACATCCAGTGCGACTAGACATGATGCCTGCATCCATGAGCCAACTTACAGCTTCGGATTGCACAAAGTATTGATACTGTACTTTTGAGCACTTATTTCGCGATGTAAGCGCCAACAAATCCACCGCCGCAACAATGAGTTCTTCTTCAACGTCACCAAGTTGTTCATTGTCCGAGGATTCACTAGATGCAGCAGCTGACTCAAGACCAGTTAAAGAGTCCGTAGAGGCGGAAGAGTTAAGTGAAGACTCGGCAAGTGCATTGCAATGGGTGCAAACACGAACACGACCTTTGTAGCCAAGTTCAGGTAGTTGAACATGGAATGGGGAACACTCACCGCACACGAGCTCTCCACAAGCGCGACAATGGTGACGACGCCGCGTCCAAATGGAAAAGTTGTTCCCACAGCACAAACACGCGTCACTTGCAGTATCAGGACGCCATCGTGGTGGATGATTATTCTCTTTCGTAGTTGGTAGACTTCTAGCACTGGGTAATGCTAGAGGTGAGTCGCACGAGTTAACAGAAACGCCCATTTTGTCTCTAGTGTTGAAATCGATATGATGTTTTGCTTTTACGTTGGCGACACACGGAGAATCCGAAAGTGACTCGTGGTTGTTCCTGCGCGACAGCAAAGCGGAACCCGAAGTGGTTTGGACGGACGGGGCGACGCTCGATCGTCTGGCTCTGACCCCTCCCCTGGGAAGGCCCTGTCGCTTTCACGCACAGTCGCCCTTCGCATCGTTTTGGAGTCAGAGTCAAGATATTAAGTCTATACAGATCAGGACTATGCTTCACAAAAGGTTTGGCTACGGAATCAAGGCACTCAGTTGCTGCTAGGCTACGATGAAGAAGGATATCTATCGATCTGTCTATATATTGGAGTTTCCTACTATGAAGAAAACGACTCTATTTCAAATAGGAAATTTTAGAAAGCGAGAGGGACTGCAGCTGTAGTCATTCAAGATTTGCCGCCGTCGCCTCCGACTTGAATCGAGTCTTTATCAAAGGAAAGAGAGTGGCCAACTAGCCAGGCAACGTGGCAGCTTTGCAGCGATGGCATGACTGCATCTATTAAGCTGTGAAAATGTTGGCATTGAGGGTATTCTGGTATAATTTAGAGCTGATTCCTTCTCGTTCCAGAACAAGCCGGACACAAAGAAGACACTCGAGGCAAATTTTCGGTGCGTAATAATATTCCTGTCTGCTTTATCAATTTGAGCCAACAGGTCGATACAAACTCTCATACAAGACTGGAGCTGTGTAACTAAATGAACAGCGCAAAGCAATATACAGTGATAAGCGGTGTGCAAACTGTGTTTTTCTGTGCCAGAGCCTGGCTCACAGACATAGAAACACGTGGCAAACCTGTCGGATTACTTAACGCTGCTAGATCAATAAATTTGCTCTCAAAGAGGTTTTTAACCTAATGGAACACAATTTGATCACATGCTGCTTTTTCATCTGTATTTATATAACGTCGATCAGATCCAGGCAACCTGCGCTATATCTCGGTCACCTAGGAAAAACTTTCCCTCACTCTGTGTGTACTGCTTCATTTCGAGCGGAAACTCCTACAGATAAAACATTGAAAGTCTTGCTCACAGCGAGATGTCCATATCACCGCTTTCAGGAATTTTCTTGGAGATTTATATCACAACGCTAATAGGGTACTTTCAAGTTTATATTATACTCAATCTTCTACATATGCTGCATTGCCCATAAAATACTCGGAACACAGAAGCATATGATAAATACTCAAATTTTCGTCAAGAGCAATACTTATAGAACTTAGATGATTGATCGGTATGAAAACAAGAAGAGAACAAAAGAGCTGGAGCAATCTTTTGGATTGCGAGACTACATAACTTTCTATTATCTAAGGATACAAGTTTAACTGACAAGCACTTCAATCAGTTAAGGAATCCTCATTGAAAGGCTTCAACTGATTAGGCTAAGATGGATCTAGTTTTAAAGTGGCTTCAATAAATCAGGCTGACTCTTACTTAGTCTAGTAGCAGACTGATTTAGCTATTGGTGAAGATTTCAGAATCTCGCATGTCATATAAAATAAGCAGCGTCTCTTCTCTTCTCTTTTATCAGCAATTGACCTAAGCTAACGTATTGTCGAGTTAGATATTGATATTCAACGAAGTGTCGATTTCTTGTCGATTATATCTGCAACAAATTCAATATACTAAGCGAACGAGCATGTTTTCTATCGTAAAGCTCCAGCCACTCTATAAATTGAGGAGTTGTCTTTGATGTCAGCGTAGCAGCATCCTTTATTACGCTTGGCCAAGACACAAGCAAGAATCTAAGTGAGATACGTTTCTATCCTAAGGAATAAATGTCTCTTTACATAAGGTGAAGTAGACTTTTGATGGCGCAACAGCACTTCGAGCGGGAAGGCAGGAACACCCGCTTGTCACAGCTCGTACCAGACCTGTGCTACAAAGCTTGAATGCTGAACCTCCACAATTGCGAGCAGCTTTTCATCATGACTCTTAAAAGATTTGAAGGTATCGACACGTGGAACAATGGATTCCACAAAGACTCGTATATGTGGTATGCTATGTTAACAAATTTGATACAAATCAGTAACAAGACGCTATGTTCCTTGAGTATTAGCGCTTTAACCGCAATGATAGATTCCTGTACAGCTACTGAGCTCCAAAGAATACTGTACGGCTATTGCACCGCAAAAGTGAACTTCAGGTCTATCTCTCGCTATCGTTCTTGAATTCTGCTGTATATTTCAGGCCATTTTCAGTTATCTTGACTTCTTTATGCAACCTGCACATCCTTGTGTCCGGATGATAATGCTAAGTACTGTACATAAAATCCTCTGAGGATGAAAGGTGTCTAACAATGCGGACTGATCGTTCACCATGCACTTGTTGACAAGGCATAGAACATCCCTACAACAGGTAGAGCATCTAAGCACGTGTTAATTGAGCTTTCATCCAAAACCCAAATGGAGCTGTACCTATGTGAGAAGACTTACGATAATGTTCTTATCCGGTCTAGATTCTCCATTGATGTCTTACTCTCCATACCTGCAGAGGCAATTGATTGTAATTGACAATCCATTCGACCGGAAGAAGAATAACTTTTTTAATTTTGATCGAATGACAGGTAGCCAACGTCTAAGAATTCGAGTGATTCTTGGAGAAATATCTCTGAGGTGTGTGGTAATATGGAAATGGTAGCCTACAATGATTTTGCCGTCTCAAGAGACCATGTTGATTTAGGAATCCCAGCCATATATCACACTTTCAGCATGATCACTTGCCAACATTTTCTTTATTGAATGAAAGTTATACAAGCCGACTGAATACATAGCTTGTTGAAACATGCAGGCGATTCAGAAATGATTCAGAGCGCAATCGAATTCCTGCTATGTACATGAGTGATATTTGTACTAGATTGCAGAATATCAAGCATTACAGGAAAGTAGCCGAGCACGTTGCACCGAGAAAAGCTTTGAATCCAAAGTCTGCGTATGCGTAGCTTCGAGAAGGAGGGTCTGAGGTACACGAGCGAGAGCTGCTAGACGCACATCAAAAAGCGAGACGCCCATTGTGAGAAATGGTAAGTGTATATAGTGAGTATCAGCTTAAAAAAATAGTAGTGCAAACTAACAGTGTTAGAAGTCTCCAACGCTGTATCTGTATGGGGAACGCCTCCCTCTATTCGCCCATAGTGACGCAGCGTTTGCTTAATCGGACGCCGTTTGAAGAATGTATAATTCCCGTGATATCGCTGATGATAAACGTCAATGCCTATGAGGGACGGGACGAAGAATCCATATAGTTGACATCGCTATGAATTTGGCTTGTACCAAACGAAATCACAGGTCATCACGCTTGCGGTTTCTAAACTAGGAGGCAGCGCACATAATTGGAAAATGACGTGCAGTTCCTCGCTACGAGCAATAGAAATCGCGGGTGTTCGCGCCGTATCGTGTGCGTTCAAAACTCTTGTCTACCCGCGAGCTCCTAGAGGACGTATAGGTATGGCGGGCCTGTCGCTTCCACAATATGTAACAATAGTGTGCGTACACCTTTACAACCGGGCAAAATACAGTTTTGTACAATTGTACGAAATTCAAATTACATTTTTGTGTAATTGTAAAACTATTGAAAAGTATCAAGGAAATGGTACTCGAAGAGCAAAAAGTATTATTATAACGAATATATTAAGTGGTGGTCTAGATAAAAGCAATCTTGATATAACAGAAGCGTACTTGCATTTATAAAAATGATATTCCGATGCTTTGCATATTGAGTGTAAAGTGAATCTCGTATGATTGTAGTGTTCCAAATGTGTAAGGATTAAGTACACAAATTCAGTACTTCTTACAATTATAAGGGATTCAGATCACGCTTTTATAATTGGATCAAGGTATCGATGAACAGTAGACGATGGACTTCATAAAGAAGACCTCCGTGATATACGTGGACTGTCATCATCACTTCAAGCATTGAGGGTAGTTTCCTGATATATAGTATAACATCTAGTTAAAATATATATTACAATTGAGTATGGTAGAGCAAACTCAGTAAATTAATAAACATTGGTATTGCTCCCAAATGAAGTATACGAGCTCCATTTCTGTGTGTTTGTCAACGCGAACTCTTAGAGTCAACGCTTTCACTGTAAGTGCACGACAACAGTACCCTCTTATATAGAAGTACCCTCCTATATAGTGTACATTATCGCTGTCCTTAAGG
>NW_020187589.1:428677-430981 GCF_900000015.1 Plasmopara halstedii | reverse complement strand
CCCCCCCCCCTCTGCATGAATTGGTGAACTCTGTGCTCATTCTCTTTGGGGGACTCGTTGCAATACTTCACCAGGGATCTTTCAGTGACAAGGAGCTCATTTTTAAGAAGCGGGTATTAACGTAGGGAATCTAGGCTGCCCGTCTGCGAGTGCAAAAGTCGCAACACATCTTGCAGAACTTGCAGCGGGGCTGCCGCAGCTCGTTGCTCGGAGTAAGCAAGGCTAAGGTCACCGACCTAACGTTCTTTACAGGAACCAGTAGGATCGCAATACGCTGCCTTCAAGAGTACTCAAAACCTTAGCCAAGGTAAAAAAACTCATCTTTTCAAAATTACAATTGTTTTAGTTGCGGAAGAGCCGCCAATATCTTTCGCCTCAGACCCTCCTCATATATAAAGTAATACCAAATAAAACCTAATCAAATGCATTCCTGCTACGTAGTGGCTTCGTGTTATGGTGTAGCTACACCACTGCGTAATTACTCCCAACTTGTGTAATCCACATCTATGTACGGTCACACCATTTTGTGCGACCCGCCCTTTCATACAAGGGTACGTGTAACCCCCGTTACACTCTCCCCCATTAAAATTGTGAATAACCACAAATCA
Organism: Plasmopara halstedii; assembly: GCF_900000015.1. NCBI lineage: Eukaryota > Oomycota > Peronosporomycetes > Peronosporales > Peronosporaceae > Plasmopara > Plasmopara halstedii. The sequence goes on along the minus strand of NW_020187589.1, from coordinate 430,373 downwards.
CATCGATCCGTCGCCTCATTCGAGACTTGCGTATCTGCGACACCGTCATGTTCTTAAGAACAAACCTAAACATTCTACGCTCTATGAGCCGTGTGTTATGGCACGCAAAAAAACCAGCCTAGCTGATCCCGGGTGCCCGCGGGAAAAGCCCTTCTACTTCAGCACCGGGTGCACCTCCGCACAGTACGTCCGCGGCTTCACGGCAAGCACATTCCAAGTCCTCGCCAACCGAGCTCAACACACCACGCCCGCCTTGGGCGACGGAGTTCCTCGATGAGGAGTTGGAGGAAGTCGATTACGAGTCGGATACTCCTTTCCCAGCATGGGAAGACGAGGAGGATGAGGTGCGCCAACGGCGCAACGTGAGCCCTGCTTGAACCTTGCGGACCCCGTGTCCGCTCTTTGACCTCTCGGCTTTCGGGAAAAGTGGTACTAATATATATGGCCTCGACGAGGCACAGGAACGGCAATTGAAGGCTGCCCACAGGGCGGTTCTCATGCGCTCGTATCCACGTTCGGTCTTAGCCCTCGTGTGGAGTACGGCTTTCGCTCGGCAAATCCCACCACTGAAGCAAAAGACGCGATCTCTCGATCGTTAGGCGTCTATGTAGTCGGGCCCCCGGTTACTACACAAGCTTGACATGATCAGCGGTATGCTCCAAGCTCGCATTTTGGTCCGACAAGAAATCCTGATGGATTGGTTCCGCGCTCGACTACGCGCTCAAAACGAAGACGCTCCTGTACCCGCAATGCGGACTATTCCTGTGGTGCTCACCCCTGGCGAAACCACAGTAGATGATGATGAGCACCGAAAGCTTCCTCGATGTCTACCTTACAATTTAGCCAAGGAAGTGGACGAGCGCGTAGAGCGCCATCTTGGATTTGAATTCTGATCCTTCTGATCATAAGCGTCTACAAAGTCTGGGCAGTCTTGCCAAAGTGGTACCTCAAACTCCCACGAGTTCTCGGAGTTCTGGTATCCCCGCGACTTCACAAGATATTGAATTTGACCCTGTCAACAGCGTCGACCCTCAAGCCGTTTCACGTAATAGAGGACGCCACCATTTCCATCGAGAAGAGTCAGCGGTGGGCAATGACGACTTGGTCGATCGCCGCCCGGTGACTCGCGATGCTCTTCAGCCATTAGGACAAAGTCTGTCGTCATCGCCACTCTGCCTAGCATCTTTCCGAGGTCGCCCCCACTGTGTAGAAATTTTCAAGAGCCTCAGTACTTTGTGCACTGACTGCCTCACGTTGAGAATCATCGCGCTTTGTCGGTGCGGCTCCTAGCCGTCGAGCAGACAAATTTGTCACGTCGTGCGACGGTGAAGTGCCTTGCGGCGTTGGAAACGAATATTGTTGCACTTTGTGCTCAGAACCAGTTGCTGGTCCAGCTTCTGGGTGGCCGGCTGCCTTTGGGCGCCTCCCCGGCGCCAACACTTTCGCGTTTTCTTTCGCTAATTCCCGGTATGGCTTAAGCAAACACACATAAAACACCGTGCGATGACGAATCCATCTCAGGAGGTTCAGCGTATACGCAAGGCTTCGCTTGGTCACGACCTTAAAAGGCTCAATGAATGGTGGACGGAGCTTTGTCTTCAAAATAGCAGAGAGGAAGATTTGTAGCATTTAATAAAAACAGGTCTCCGACCTCAAAGCTTTTAACATTTTTTCCGCTTCTATCATCTGCATATTC
>NW_020187589.1:420375-428667 GCF_900000015.1 Plasmopara halstedii | reverse complement strand
ATCGCGATTCGTACCTAGGTTGATTAGCATTCTTTTGTTTGACGCTGTCTCATATACAGTAATAAAACTTGAAGCCATGTTTTAAAGAGTTGTGCAAGTCTTTTGAGCGTACAAAGCAATGGGGTCTAATACTCGCCGAGGTTAAAGGCATGGTTTCGACTATGACACTTGGCACGTTCTGCTTAACATATATTGGTTCTTGGTAAGAGAAAGCAATACTCCCCTCAGCCACTGGATCGTGCTTACAATCGCTTTCATTTCAAACACATACATAATGGCGCGAAAATACCTTATAACTCTTTAAAGAAATTTTAATGCCAAATCGACAACGACAAATCAAATATATGGCTGACATAAGCAAACAATTGGAGCATAGGTAAACAAGAAGATGATGAGCATAATTCAGAATCAGGTCTGCTACCATATAATTTAGGTGTGTCATATCATAATAAGAAAGAGAGCGACGTTTTAGATATCCTCGCAAGAAGAACGTGGATATATCAGGGTCTTGCCTTTGATAAAGTTATTAGTCAGTGTGCCTTGTGCGCAACTTGGCGTTTAAAGATAATTCAAGAGTACAATAAATGCTGAATACATCATTTGCATGCTTCTGCTTCTGCTCGATTCACGACATTTTACATCAGAGTACATTTCGTGAAGAATCGAATACATACAACACATGATTATTACCTGATTTTTTTGTCGTGAACTAAAAATGGGATATCTCTTTAAATTCTCACTTTCTAGTTTTACGTATTGATGATTTTGATTTGTGGAGAACTCGAGAAGTCGAGAGCAATTCCGCTCTTGTTTTGCTTATCACACCCATAAGTCATTTGTAAAACTTTCGAATATAAAACTTTTGATACGGGTCTTCAATCACAAAATGAAGAATGCAGCATACAAAAACACGCGTTGCAAAACAGTTGACTTGACTACGATGAACATTTAATGAATTTGTTATCTAGCTCAGGGTAATTCAACTCAGCGCTTCTACAAGTAGGACGCGGTACATCGTTTTGAAACATGTCCTCTATACTAGTAGACGCATAGAAGCCTTTGATTGTAAAAGCCAAAATTAGCTTAAATGCTTAATGAAGCGAGCTGGAACAAAAGTGACACAAATTGAGATCTAAGTTGCACTTACCGCTCGCAAGGCAGGCGGCACTTGGCTTATCACATAAATCAATGATAAATAACTGTCTATCTTTTCGTCCATAAACGGTTTTGGAGGTTAAACTGGTTTGTTAACTAGCATGAAATGAAAATCTTGTAAATTCAGAACTGCTTGATGTATTTACTCGCTCTTATAACAAATATACCCTCATTAATTGAAATGCACATACAACGTTTTGACACATAGACATGGTTACACTTCATGAATGCTGTTACACTGACCAAAATCGCAATGAGATCTTGACAAATATCATTACTACGATATTTGTAATGGGCAACACTTGCCAGCACATGATGGTAAATCTATCTACCTTCTGTATGCTCTGTGTGGATTTATAAAAGAAGATACAATATGGTGTTCCCAAATGCATACGTGATGTCTTGTACGAACTCACAAATGTTCTGTGTGGTACAGAATGTTAGTTTCTATTTGGGGATATGTTTTGGTGCGTGCCTTTCTTTTTGATGTGGATGGCGTAAGCCAGTCCCTTCTGCTGGATACTTTCCACGAAAGTTGAAGCTCAAGCTTCTCAAAGTTCGAGCTCCGCACACCCAAGATCTTGTATGAAATAAAGCTGAGGTTCAATCTCAGAGCACTCTTGATTTATAAATCAGGAACCCAAGATTTGAATAGAAAAAATATATGAGCCTTTGTGGTGTCTTGCTTGTAGCAAGGAGCCATTACTCCTTTTAATCCACAGTCCAAAATACCTTGGGGGTGTTTAGTATTTCTGCTTCCCTCCAAGTCGTGATACGCTTTCTCATCGCACAAGCGTCGTGTTGTAATTAAAGACTGTTGTGAACTGCGCCCTCTTACACCTGTAGCAGTTTTCAACGACACTCGACTTTTGTACGACACGGCTGTTGAGCATGTCGCGCATTCAAGTCCAAGCCGTATCCTGTCCTTGTCCGAGTGACATGGAGAGAGTTGGGGTACCACTTGGTTCACCATTACTGCAAACATAGGTGTTGACGAATAAGTTGTCACCTCATTTATCTCATTTGATCTCACATGCGTGGATAGCACTCGAGCGGATGCGATAAACCATCCAGAAAGCTGTCATAGTCAGATTACTGCAGTCGTTTTCTCCAGTTGATTAAAAGAACGTGGCCGTCAATTTCATGCATTACAACATTCAAGAATCTTGAGATGGGTCGCAATTCCTTTTTATGTACAGAACGATGCTTCTGAAGCTGAACGTGGCTTTGTACTGTGGTGGAGAGAACGAGCCTTCTAAACGATGGTTTGTCGAGTCAAATGCAGTAATCACTGTGAATTATCTGCGAGACCCCTTGCAGTAAGTGTTGTTGGCGATGTGCAACCTTGCGGATCGTGCAAAGGGCTGGGCGTATAGGAAATTAGTATCAACTAATTTTCCACCTACGAACACCCCAAGATCGAGATAAAGAAGGCGTTTGAACTATCATAAAGTAATTGTCGTGACCGTGCCGAGATTTTGAAACTTCAACAAGGTCGTTACGGCCTACACTCGTACGCACAATGTGCTAGCTACTTGGTAACTAGCATTGTTAACGAGCCAGTTGACGCTTCAACGCAAGCTGTAACGTTTGTGGCGGGTTTGAAGAATGGTCCCATCTGAAATCAACTGTTCTGCGAGTAGCCCAAGACACTGGACGATGTCAACAACCGTGCGATACAGGAAGAGCTTAGTATCAAGCAAGCCAACTTCAATGGCATCATACCAAGGGAAGCGCGTCAGTAGACTGGTACAAGTGATGGTCCAGAACTAATAGACATCCCATTCATTTCCACGCCTGGAAAGAAGCATCTTTGCAAAGATGATAAGTGTTCTTGTTGTGGGAAGCCGGTACATACCACTTGAAACTGCAGTGTCGTTGCCGAGTCGGCAACAGACACACGGTGCTCGTTTGAATAACCCTGGACGCGTGTTGTTAAGAAAAAAAAATGTCGAAACTAAAAAAGACGTCGTCGTTTGAATGCTCACAAAAAGAAAAATCGAAAGCGAGCAAAAGGGGCGGTGCTCCCTACTGGGCCTGAGAAGAGTACTTTGGATGCTGTGGATGGTAGAACTCTGACTTTTATGTGCATGATGCACATGCAGTTTCCATCGTGAGTGGTAGTAGTGTCAGATAATGTGTGAGATTGTTGTCCAGGAAGTCTTCGCAGCTGGTTTCAAAATCTTTGCAGCTAGCTTTGAAAAAACAATTCATGCTTTGATTGATGCTGCTGATGCGAACAATATGCCCAATATGAAAGAAGAATTGGTCATTAATTTTGCGAGCGGGTCAAGGCTGAAGATGCCAAAGCAATTCAATTGCTTGGCAATGAAGCTTGAGAAAATCAAATTTGAAAACAAATTTATCTACTTGACCTAAATGATAGGTTTGATATCATTCTAGGTATGCCATGGTAAAGTGCTATCAGCCTAGTAATGACTAGATGAATATGCATATCGTAATCAACAAGTCATGTAGCGCTTAATTGAGATGAATTACGACGAAGAAAATGGTATGTGCATCTGCAGGTTTGTACTTAGAGCGTCCCACGACTGCTCATCAAACGTTTCCTTCCGTATTTCTCACCATATACTTTTGCAGTATTGAGATCATCGTCATTCGCTTATCTTCGACGATCGCACACATTTGCCAAATTATGCCTTTTGTCAGGCTACGTTTCAGTGTCTTCATGCTCATTGACGAAAAAAAACTTTTGACTGAACCTGGAAGATTTTTAATCTTCTCGTGATGGATGACATCGACGTCACCTTTTTCGTTGTTGGACACAACATCAACAAACTCGTTCGAAGTGTCTTGTTCTTGTAAACATTCTTCACACAAAAACTTGCACCTTGATCAGTTGCACGCAAATTACTTGACGAAAACTCTTCTTGGTGGCGGATTTATTCTGCTCTCGGGTTGAGGTTTTTATTTCTGATCTCACTTCTCTTCATACTACCATCGACCATGACTTCCATTACGATGGTGTAAGAGCCAGTCTTTCTGGTGCTTGAATGCTTCACCTTCAGGGGGTGTTGTTCCTTTCGTCTTCTTGGGCTTATTCCATGGACATGGGGAGTATCGCACACCACGATATCACTGGGACATTTCTTCAACAGACCGTGTATGGATTTGTCGAGAAATATGCTAAAAATTTCCCAGACAAGATGCCGGACGAATTGACAGCTGACAGAGACATTGTGATGAAGTTGACATTCTTCCTGGTTCAAAGTATTGTATCACACGGCAGTGGCCGTTATCAAAAGAATGAGTCATAGCAATTGACAAGATCTTTGCGCAGCGACAGAAGACTAATCACGTGCGTGAAAGCATATCTCTGCATTGTAGTCCAACGTTCTGTGCGAAGAAAGCCACAGGTGGTTGATGCATTGTTCACGCTTTCAATAAATTGAGCAATACGATCATATCTGCCCACATTCCGGTTCCACGCAAGGATGTGATCCTTGATGGAATGACTAGCAGTACTGTTTTCAGTGCGATCGATCTGAAAGATGGTTTCTATCATTTCCAGATGCGCGAAAAAGATATACCAGTCAGTATCTTCAGTGGTACGCTGTGGAGATGGTTAGTGATGCCACAAGAATTGAAAAATCCACCCGTGAATTTAGACAGAATGGTCTCAAATCTTTTTCTCTCATTGTGAGAGTTTGTACCGAGCTATTTTGACGATATATTCGTTCATAGTACGAAAACGGGTGAGAAATATGATATCTATGTCGTCTTTATAATCTTCGTCTAGTATTTCAAGTTGAGCGAGAGAATAAACTATACGCTGATCTGAAAAAATGCATTTAATTCGTACCTGAGATCCCCATTCTCGACTGCTTTTGATCAAGAATGGCGTTCGTATAGCTCTGGAGAAAGTCAAAGCTATATATGATTGGCCTGTGCCACATAATGTGAAACAGCTGAGACAATAGGTGGGCTTGGTCATTATTTGCACAAATATACGCGCAAGTATGCAGCGCTGGTGCAACCCCCAACGACCTTTTCAAGGAATGATGTTGAGTGGAAATTGTAAAATATCATAAGGTGACGTTTGCTGAAGTGAAGCAGAGCTCGAGAGAAGCTTCTGTCCTTGCGATTGCAAGCCTCAATAAGCCTTGCCATGCGGTCTGTCATGCAATGATAATGCCATCGGCTGTGCTTTGATGCAACACGATGATGAGGGTCGAGAAAAAGTTGTTTCGTAGCAGCCGCAACAACTATGGCGCGCCGAAAGGAATTATATAGTTCATGGTAAAGAGCTTCTAGCAATTTTGGATAAGTTCCGTGTGTACTTGCCTATGGAAGATTGCTTTGTGATCTATACAGATCATGCCTTGCTGCGTACGGCGGTAAAGACTTTTCATTTATCGCAGATAATAGCTCGATAGTTTCTACTTTTGCGAAGTACAACTTTGTTGTACACTACAAGTCAGGAAAGATGAACATCTTAGCCGATGCGCTGTAAAGACGTCTGGACTATGATCCAAAGTTCCTAGCGAAAACGTGCACGAGTCATGCCGACATTGCTAAGATTTTCAGGCTATCGAAGTGCAAGCAACGACTACAGTGCGCAACGAAAGCGTCGAATGATACAAGTCTGATGAGACATGTCAAGAGTTGTTAAGATATTTCAAGGACCCTACTGATAAAGCACTGCAAGGTCTTTCGTCTCGCACACTATCGCGTGTTCACCATTTTGGAGTACACAATGGATTGTCGTACGATGCATTTAAACACAGGGATACAGCAAAATTTGTTGTTTAAATGACGTAGAGTTACGTCATCGCCCCTAATATGAGTACCATGACAATCCTTCGGACGGCCATCTCGGGGGTGAGAAAGCGCTTTTTAGTCTTTCCAGGACTACTATTGGCTACACTTGCGTAAGTGAGTGCGCAAGTATGTGAGGATGTCGGAGAGTGTCGGAGAGTGAAATCTAGTTCCACTCAGGCCCCACTTCGGTTGGTGGCAGTGTCGACTGAAAGCTGGAAGATTGAGTATGGACTTCATATTCGGACTTCCGCGTGGTACACATGGGTTCAGTGACATCCTTGTGTTAGTGGATCGATTCAGCAAGATGCTTATCTCGCGCCAAGATTTTTGTAGAGATTGTTTTCCGTCTGCATGATCTTACAGTTGATATCGTGTCTAGCCATGACACCCGTTTCATGTTAAAGTTTTGGGACGATTGGGCTCCAAATTAACAATGTCAATAGTGGGACATTCTGAAACGGACTGTCAAACAGAGCGCGTAAATCGAATTCTGGAAGACGTACTGCGTAGTAACGCTACATAAATCAAAGAGTAGTGAGCTTTTCCCTCTTGTAGAGTTTGCGTTGAACAATATCTCGCATGCCTTGACAAGGCATTCGCCATTTTATGTGAGCTATGGTTTTCATCCTAAACTACCTGCTTCCATGATGGGCGGGATTTCTACCTAACGTGAAAAGTGACTCTAACTATAGAGCCACAGTCAGACCCAAATGCTCTCATCATGCTTCTGGTTCAGTCACAAAAGGCTTGAAAAGGTAAAGAGTTGTTACAAAAAAATTATAGCCAGTCTCTCTCAAACTTATACACTCATAAAAATACTATTGGTTAATTAGAGATGCGGGTATTGAGAGGCAACGGCACATTTCAAGATGCTTCATAGCAAGTTTATGATCACGACAAGATGCCTACAGGTTGCAGCTGTGCGGCATCTGATCTTTCCAGTACACTCATTGCGTATAAATTCGACGAGCTAACTAAAAAGGGCAGTGTAGTAGGAACAGGTTTCAAGCGAACGACGGGAAGCAAACTTTATAAGCCTTGCCAACCGATTGCCACAACGAATCATGTAAGATTGCGCAGAGTTCTCATGCGATATTGAGCAAACACAAGAGCACATGTGGGCGAATTTATGCAGCAACAAAATTTTATGACATAAAGAAACAATTCAGTACATGAAAAGAAATACTGGGCACCCTTAAAATAACTGGACCTCACTGATATTCAAGCGTTGCTTGCAAAAGACGGAGAGCACTTATAATTTGTCTATGACGTTTACCCTTCACCACCATTTCAAATCGATTTATTCGTGCGGTGGTGTCACGAAGAGTTGTATCTTAGAAAAAAATTATTGTTTGAAACGCTCACAATTGACACTGCATAATGCGCTGCAAATCCATTCTATGCGTCAGTTGATGCGGATTTTAACCCTGGCGTTTCAGTGAGCAAGGCCACGGCAACACACCTTGCCAACGGCAGTACATGTCATCGATTCGGCTACATTTTATAATGAAAATGTGCTATGTGTGAGAATAGATAAACTTTGCTTGCCTATCAAACTTTATGACAACAGGATGTGTGGAACATGCTTCTGTTGTTATCTGTCCCCTTGAGACTAGCGCAATTAGTGTCTTAAAATTCAAAGGCAGTCGCTGCTCCCCCGAATGCATCAGCAAGATACGAAGACACACTGGTGATATACCGACTGAAGAGTCTTAATCGGACGTCAGCGGGAGCACATCTGGTCCTCACAGAGCTCAACATAAAAAGACGGGCGTCAAAACCTTAAAAGGCACCGATACGAACGATACTTTCAAAGTAAGCGAGGGTTATGTGACCACGAAATAGGTTCTAGTCCGGACAGAAGTAGAAGCGTAGCACTCCTAGCTAGGAGGCTGCGCATAAGCACCTTACGTGCGAGTAGTACTTGGCAATTTTACAATGCGAAGTGCTTTCGCGACATATGTCGCAATTGCTCGCACCGCCTGACCAAAATTACTGCTATGTCCAGGATTTAAGAAATTGACTAGGCATAGACGCAAATTCTTTCTCGGAACGGTATCGGCTACAATCCTTGTATCCAGACTTAACCATTTTCTTTATCGTCCACTTAATTACTTCCGATATATTCGTGGGTAGCACACTCTTCTGTCTCGATTGACAGCTACAGAGGAAATTTTTTGCTACCAGACCGCACACACTAGTATTAAGCTTTCTCTAGCGCGAGTTGCTAGTAACATTTTTGAAACCGGGTTTTGTACCTCCCATTACTCTATGGGTCGTTTTAAGTTAGTAAGGTCTCCAGTCCACACAACTATGACAGACCCTACAGCGGGGCTGCCGTACCTTAAAGCTTGT
>NW_020187589.1:418918-420365 GCF_900000015.1 Plasmopara halstedii | reverse complement strand
TCTCAATAGCGTTTCTACACGGTTTTAGGGTATTTCGCTGAAAATTGACAAAAAAATTTGGGAATTAGTCATGGCTACATATTTTTGGCCAGCACTGTACTTAGCGTTGTTTAATAATGATGCAAGTTTGCCTCACCTAAATTAATGAAAAGGCTAGAAATTACTTCTATTAGCACCAGAACTGAACTGAGCCAACAAATCACCCAGCTTGGCGAAAGCAGTGGCAGGTGATATTCATCTCAAGGTCTGTAGACAGTACAAAATAAGCTGTCTTCACTCGGTGGATATCGTTGGTTGCGCTCCGATCTTTTGTGCATGCTCACGGTTGCATGATAAATTTGGACTGTCACGATATGATGTCGTAGCGTCGAACACATCTCATTAAGTTGAGGCGATTGGCAAGGTTTCATCAAGGTTATATATAGCATTACTATATCGTTTCGTTTGTCAAATCTGTACTAACGGACAATCTACGCGATAGTGGCCGTTATTATAATCTTAGGGTATATGCTTGTTTATTGCATTAAATCTCCGGTAGTCGTCGATACAATCCGAGACCTGCTTTGGCGTAAAGAAAAAAATACATTGCATACGTAATAAGTTATTGCTGTACCAGCATCGATAGATTTCACGACAATATTAGTTGCAAATCAACTGGTGCAACGTGACAATATCGTTTATGTGTCTTCGAAGAGAGGCACACGAATAGTTTTTTATGTAGTCAGTTTACTGGTGAGTGGGTGTAAAGTTGAGCTACAGATTTTTCGAGCTCTATTGCCACGCAGTCGGGCTAGGTTAAATTTAAGTAAATGCGTTATCTCTCGATGCGTTCGTCCCTGGCACATTATTTAGATTTGTCTAGTTGATATCTAGATGCAGGTGGTAATGCTACGACACCACTTGGTATAACACGTGATGTTGAGGTTATGCGCAATCACTGGAGCTGCATAATCACATGACTGGAGATTGAGTTCGAGCACTACCGACAAATGAACTGTAAATGACGTGCTGTACAATTGACACCTGGTCGCTCAAAAGATATTCATGGAAAAACTGCAGAAAATAACATGGGAAGTTGTGCAAAAACTTCCGCCTAGATGAGATTCTGTGAGATAAGAGTAATTATTATTATTTATGAATCTGACTAATTTCATAAGTGCAATCTGTTCTTCGAACGATATTATTACAAGTAAGTAAGTACTGCTCATAACTATCTGATTAGAATATACAGTATCTCGACTAAACGTTTTGTCACCAAGTATTACAAGAAAATTGTCAAACGTAGACCCATTCCATTGCAACGACCTCCAATTTCATACACATCAAAAGTTGTACACGCTCTATTATACAAGTGCCTCGATTACCAAAACGTGAAGCTCTTTGTCCGTGTTGGCCCGTCCCAACAGAACCGGCACCACGAATTAGCAACATTCAGCCCAGGCGACAC
>NW_020187589.1:413410-418908 GCF_900000015.1 Plasmopara halstedii | reverse complement strand
GCTGATCTTTGCGACTATTTTTATCACGCCGCTCTCGTGATCACAAAAAGAGAAGCAATAGACGTGCCTAAGAAGCTGGCGTCTGAAACGGAGGGTGATGAGATAAATGTCTTAGGACATCAGCATTTCGATTTACTGGTGAAGTATGCGACTTTTAGCAAATTTCCAAAATTGATGGTCGATCACTTGCGGAATGTTTTAATCGACAAGGCGATTCTCGCTTATAAAAAGAAGTCCCTTTACTTGGACTTTGTGAAAGACGCGAACTCAGTGACAACCAGGTAGCACGAAAGTGAGATACTCCAGGCGATATGAATTTCGAGTGTCGTGATAATCCAGATGATGTGGTTTGACGTATCAGTGTAGCCTCGGCAAGAATCACGGATTTAGAAGTTTGAGCATTGGTGTAGGATCAGTTTGAGCATTAGAGGCGAGGACTGACTTTTGCTTTAGACAATACATTTGATCATATTTGTGTGTTGTTATTTGTATTAGTATCATGGGAGACTGAAGTAGTATATCAGCTCATGACTTAAGGACAACAACATAGTGAATTGACGACTGGGTAACGCCACATTAGTAGAAAGTTTGTGGTGATAGCGCTGCGCCTTGAGACTTTGTCATCTGAAACACATCAAAAAGAGCTGATTCTGTCGAGACTGTTTCGTGTTATACGCATTTCATATCTTGAATACTTTGTGCATAAATCTTGCAAAATTTACATTAGCTGGTGTGCCAAGGCCGTGATACATGATCATCCATCCTGTCTTAAACCCTAAATACGACGCAGTCGCTGCCTGTGCTCAGGAAAGGCGTTATTGAGGTAGGCAGTGACCAGCTATACTATGCACTGTACCTTTTACTGGCCGTTGTGTACAATCTACCGCTCGATTCCGTCTCAAGCCTACACGACTTAGCATGTGTATGTAAGATTAAGCAGAGACTCCAACAAGTCGACTTAGGCTATTTTAATGGAAATCATCAAATCCTTTCGGTCGTAAACTGGCCTTAGTCGATTGCAAAAGTGTTGTCGATCAGGGACTGATTAGGTCATATGGAGGCTAACAATATGGTGGTCAAGCGGAGCTTCGTCAAAAAGTTTGTCAAATGCGACAGCATTGACGCAGATGCTTTACAAAACATACATAGCGCTATAGCATCGTTTTACACATTCCCGTCCTTTGTACGCTTATCTTTGGTAAGTAATCAATTTTTTACAGAAAAGCAGAGACAGTCTACAAAGAACAGTTTGGAAGTAATGCAGGTTCTACTCTGAATTTGAAAATTTCTGGACTGTCAATTTTCAAAGTAATTCATGGTTTTTTAAGTCATTTTTTAAGATCAGATTTCAGCTTATTTGTTTATTCTCAAAAGCCGGAAATAAAAGTAATTTTCCAAGCTTTTTATCTGCACGACATTCAAATGATTGTGTATGCAGTATGTATTCTGATGATAAATATGCAGTCTCCAGGTAGAGTTTGATCTGCGCAGATTGGAGCGATGTTGAGTTGTGGCGATGTCCAAATTGGAATGAATATTGAGCCGTCAAAACACACGTTACCAGAAATATCTGGGTGATTTAGGGCTTTTATCCTTAACCAGTGCAATAAAATGACGTGTTTATTGTAGCAAAACCCTATCTATTGCGATAGTACTAACATTATAACCTGAACTTAGAACCACCAGTCTTTAAGTCAATCATCTCGTCAAGAAGGGCATTTTCAAGGATGTGCTCGCGTGCGTCTAATAATTTACGGTAGGAGGGAATGACAACATCAGTAAGCATTTGAATGCATTCTGGCTGATTCATATCGATATCATCCGACAGCCCTGGGGTCATGCAGATGCAGCTTTGAAATAAACTAAGCGGTGGAGCGCACACATTGTTGTTTTTATCACTTTGTAGTGTCTGAACAACGCAGTATCCACGCTCTCGGATCGGAGCGCAGCTTGGATGACTACGCAGATAATCCTTTGGCCAATCCCCAGTGCCCTCCCACACGACAACCACACGGTCTGACTCCACGAAGCGACGACATACACCACGGAGCAGAACAGGAATGAAGCTTGAATCTCCTTGCAGCATACACTCTGTCTTGAGATACACCGTATTACTGTTGCTACCTTCAAAGACGTGATCAGCTCCCACTTTTAGCACTGAGTTCTTCTTTACACTATTCCACAAGGCACTGTTAACAGCAGCGACTGCAAATGGGGCTATTTTTGCCAATGAAAAGCGTACAAATGTACCCTGTTGGGTGCCAGTGACCACTCGAGCATCATAGTAGTCCGTTCGGCTTTGATTGAGTCCAGCGTCACTAAACACTTGAGCCAGTTGCTCGTACTGGAGGGCAACACTTTTATTTAACCGTTGATATACCGGTTCGTCCAACTTGTGCTCATACTCAAGCTGACCACATTTCGGTAAGACTGAGAAGCTGCGTTTGGCATTTATTTTCTGTTGTGCCTGTTGGTAGCAGGCTTGCAATATGGTGTGGTGGTGGACAGAACGAAGTTTTTTTGTTGGCTTAATGGTTTTTCTCGTAACGGCCGCCAGCCTAATTTCCAGTTCTTCAACGTCGTGCTGAAGTGCTTTAATGTCATCATTAGAGTGACGACGACTGGCTGGTTCATCAAACGGGCAGCTTCGCTTTTTGTTCGACGTCGATTTTTCCATATTTCGAGAAAGAATTGTAGCTAGAAGAGCGTCTCGCTGCGTGTTGAGGGGCGAGATCTCAGCAAATCTTGTTCTCTCGGTGACATTTAATGAAGAGCAGTGCATAGATTGATGTTGAGCAGGCATAATTTAAAATGAGGTACATGTAAAAGAAAAAAGCGTTTAAAATAACGGACTGAGAGCACGGCCATACAAAACTCAAGAGAATTTTTCAGGTTGGTCAACAAGATTGCGGTGGCAATATATGTTTACGGGTCAAATATGTTGAATCAACATGTGCGTAGCCGCTGCGGTCCCACGATTTACAACCTAAACGTCGCAGTTTGATGGTTAAATAATGTAGTTTCGCCCAATCAGATACGATTTGTGAGAAATTTATGCGGAAAAAACTGGGTTTGATTACGGTCAAGATCTGACTCCTGGCCACTGGAGCGCAGTGCGTGATCATAGAATGCACATAATTAGGCTTATTCAGTTTGAGAGCAAGCTCGGTAGTAGCGTTGTGTTTGATTGTAGACATTATTTGAAATTTTGCGTGTCATTTGGCTCAGACTGTCTGTCCTGATGGCTCCGTCTATAATTCTAATAGGATTTGTGCTGTTTATCAGTCAGCGTTGATCGCGAAGTTTTCAATACAGTGGTACAAACAAGCATACTGGCATTTGATCTCTCATCCACAGAGATGTAAGTGACCAATTTCATTACATCACGCATTGCCATAGCGAAACATGCATCCTAAAACAGAGACTTAATCAAAATTAGAGCCTACAGTAGCACAGCGTCAGATCAGTAACAACATTTAAACGGCGATATGAGGCATGATAGAAAGAAATGAACCAAGTTTTTAAGCTTTCAACCTTACGAGTCTCATCAAGTTGTTCACGTATTGCCATACGCAGGGAGCTGTGATTGAAGCCCATGTCGTACTAAACAAAAGCAGGCTTCATATCCGTGCCACAAAGTCAATATATATTGAAATCTTACCTTGCTTATTTTCATTTTTACTGACGTTTGATTATAATTCCAATATCATTGTTTGAATTTGACAAAATCACACTAAGAAATCTTGATTACCAAAGTGTACCATCGTTACGCTTTGTTTCCACAACAAGGCGATGTCGAACGTAATCGAACCCTGGGACCGGCGGCTCCTTAGCATTTTTTCAAAATATCTTTTATCAAAGAACGACGTAAACAGAAAAGGACGCCAAAAGTTTGGTTCTTACATTAGTTAGAGTATCAGAATTGGACCAGCTCAGTCCGGCAGTAATCACATTGAAATTCGTAATACGTGCACCAAGTCTCCTCTAGCGGATGTTGACGATGTTTTTATTGGGCTGAAGCCTGATTGTCGTCGATTTTGGAAAATGTGCACACTTACTTTTGTCGAGCGTCTTTAATGGGCTCGATATGAAGAAGATTCTCTTTAATCTAGAACCTCATTTGCCTGATTCTCTCCTATCCTTCCTACAAACGGACGTCCTTATGTCCGTGAGCAGCTCGCATTCACGTAGCAATCCTGGATTGTGGACAAAATGATGTTTTAGTAGCTTGATGGCTCAAGACAAGGTGATATTAATCATCCCGTACTGCGCTAGGTAATGGGAGCATTTGTGGCGAATGGAACAACATCGTCCTAGTCTGGGCTGTTTCTTTTAATTATTGCTGTAGGAACGATGCTTGCAAAACGGATTTGATTAAAAATGGTGTAAAAACTTAATACTCGCGCATCAGTATTCGAGATATTATAATCGCCTTTGTTGATATTTTTCTACATACTTCCTTTGGTAGTGGGAGCATCCTTGGAAAGTCAAGTAGAAAATAAGATAATAAGATACTATAGACATTATTCTGTATAAGTACGTAATTAAATTGTCGAGAGTATTTTGACAAAGCTGGAAATTCAAATGTACTATTCTCCTTCGGACAAAAAACATCTATGATATATCCGCACTTTATACGATAAGTACTGACATGATCTCAAGTGCTAAACTATTCATCATCGACCGATTGGCTACAGCTCCCTATACTTTAGTCAACAAAGTGACAACAGTACAACTCACATTAACCGTGCGCTGATCTCTCGCCTCCACAGTACTGCGGTATTTTTTAAAACTCGATACCTCGGTGCTATATGACCAACTTTGTAGTCAAGAGCGAGCGGTCATACGTTAGATAACACAAACTTACTGTCGTCACTATTGTTGTAGTAAGTCACTAAAATATTGTGTTGAGTCAAGCACCGAGCCGTGACGCACAGGCCAACGCAACACGAACATTATTCCAGTCGTTACTAGTAACGGAACGACTGACTTGGTACTTTTGCTATCGATAAGTCATAAAGAATAAATTTTAGTTCTTTTCAGTAACAAATAACACACAAATACAACCAAAAAATATTGTTTCAAATTAGCTCAAGCAAAGTCAGCGCTTTTCGCTCAAACTGATCCTAAACTGCATGCTCAAAATATCAAATCCGTGATTCTTACCGACGCTTCAAATGACACCACGACTCATTTGATAAGTCAAACCACATCATCTGGATTATCACGACACTCGACACTTCGTATCGCCTGAAATATCTTGTTCGCGTATTACCTGGGTGTCACTGAGTTCGCGTCTTTCACAAAGTCCAAGTATAGGGACTTCTTTTTATAAGCGAGAATCGCCTTGTCGATCAAAACATTTCGCAAGTGATCGACCATCAATTTTGGAAATTCGCTAAAAGTCGCATACTTCACCAGTAAATCGAAATGCTGATGTCCTAAGATATTTATATCATCACCCTCCGTTTCAGACACCAGCTTCTTAAGCACGTCTT
>NW_020187589.1:404987-413400 GCF_900000015.1 Plasmopara halstedii | reverse complement strand
CGCTATCGGAAGGTGCCCACACGGCCTCTTAAAGCTTCAAAATGTTGGAGATTCGGTGGAAATTTACTAGCACGCTCCCAAGCCGAAGACACGTGAATTCCCTCTTGTTGAAGTACAGCAGCAATTTTACCACCCAAAAGAAATAGCAACTTCAATATAATTGCGTTTGAAGTCTTCTTTTGCAGCTAACTTTAGCAACTGCTCTGCTATGATAGATAGGCTCTCGCTAGTAATAATAACTAGTTGTCTATTACTATGGCTGCACTTGTATATAGCGAAGATCCTTGAAATGACATTTGAGCCAAAAATAATTAACAAAATAATGTAACCTTGACAATTCATTTTGGCATATGAGACTCAAGATGGTTTCGAACATGGAGTGGTGCTACTCGACGATAGAGTACAATGATGCAGCATCTGAAGAGATTGACTGTTGATTTTTTGATTCGAACGTTGATATATCATAGAGCGATATTTCAAAGATATTTTACTTGGTTACGATCGATTCATCACTTTGAAATGAACTGATGACCTTTGGCGCGCATCAGGGATGAAAAAATAGTTATAATAAGAATCAGACGTTATTCTGTCCATACCCAGCGATTTGTTTATATATAATACGAGTATATGATTTCCATCACGCAGACATCGTCAAGTTCTCAGCCTCGTACTTTTGAGCAATCGTTAAATGTGCAGCAACAATCGGAACTTGTTCATGATTGTTACTCACGATCTCCACAAAAATTTCTTACATTCGCCAACAGTTTTAAAGTTAGCGACAACGAAGAGAAATTGCTTACGCTTCGACAAGAAAATAGCGACATCTCGGTGACCAAACAAAGCGAAAGATCGAATACTGACAATGGAAATCAACACAGCAACACACCTACAAAATCGCCATATCTCCAATCTTTACGCGGAGAGGAAAGTGATCCACCTGCGAGTTTTCGTACGCCACAAGGCAGTAAAAATCTACTCTCATCATCAATGTCTGCATCGATTTTGGTTAGTGCAAGGTTGCGTAAGTCCGGTGGCAACTCGGCTGACATCGTGAAGAGACTTAAGGTATTAGGGACGCAAGTATCGACTTCAGGGCTATCAAGTACACCCTATAAGTATAGTGGTCTCACTACTGACAGTCTATCAAGAGATATTCGAGAGAGTGGATCATTACAAGGCACATCAATATCCCAAGCTGGTAAAGAAGCTACGTCAAGTGCACCAGCACCGCTTAATGTCCCTGAAAAATTCATCTCAGTCATGGCTGCAGAAGATATTCGCAACGCCTTTAATCTACAACCAACCCGTATGTCATATGGATGCAGTGTGGCCTTAGAATTATTTAATGGCAATTTCATGATGGTGGGTAGTCCAGAGGGAAAGGTTCGTGTGCAATCGCTCGAAAAAATACAAATATCTCATGCTGAGGGCTACAAGGACCGAGTAATCGTTACCTTATTGAATCTAGAAGATGTTTTGAGTGCTGGCTCAATACGCTACGGCGATTCTGTGTGGCTTCAATTAAGTGTCGGTTCAGGTGATGTTTCTTGGGAACAGGGAGGAGTGTTAGGCGCAAAAGTACGTCAAGCTCCTCAATTAAAAGCTCTTGGTCTGCTTGATGACGAATTGATTCGCGACGATGCGCAAGCGCCTGCAGCTGTGGGGCTTCCCGTTCCAGTACCAGCTTACCTACCGATGGTGACATAAGCCGTGAAATTGTGTTAAAACACGGCCTTAACTAATTCAACAACTGTTTTGTTAGAGTCGAGATGATGGTGACTTGCCGGTAGATGATGCTCATTCGCGAGCACGTAATAGAAACGCTATAATTTTGGGCAAGTGGACGATTCAATCTGCTGTGTGCCAGCATCGCAATCAAAAGAAAGTAGGTATCATGCTAGTTTTGAACAGTTGACGTGGTTTTACTGATTTGCTATGATTTCAGAAAAAGTTTGTGTACAATAATGATGAAGTGTATTTTGAACAGGATTGGTTCTATATTGGAGCCGATTTGGAGGCAGGTATCGCGGTTTTGCGTCAATTACCATCTCCTGTCATTGGTAAAGATACTAAACCAGGAGACTACGCTATCGAACGTCGAGGAGTGTGGAAACTTCATTTATTAGACTTAAATGGAGGAGGTGCCGGGCTATCACTGGCTCAGCAACAGATGGAATGTCTTTTGCTCCGGGCAAAAGCTCAACTTAAGCAGTCGAAACGAATGCGGGCAGGACAGACGAAAAGCTATGGTCCTCATTTACGAGGTGGTACTGGTTTCACGGCTCAACTCCGGGCTCAAGTAGCGACATCAACACGTCAGATCGAGAGCCGCTGTGCTGATCAACAGGAGAGGCGACTTCAACACATTCATCGTCATTTGAATAATAAATATCAACGTATAAATGTGGCCTTGGGGCTGAAAAACGCGACAGCACTTACACAAAGATCTAGCTGTCATTTAAACAGCTGTGCAAGTGCATCGAGTATTAAGCAAGAGAATGATCCAAGACAAGAGCAAAAGAGCAAGCTATCATCAATTGACGACCATTGGGAGAAAAGAAATAAGCCGATTTTGAAAAGCGCTACGGTTGGAAATCTCAAGCGCTTATTAGTACTAAAATCATCGGATGCCGTTTCAAGCTGTGCCTTGTGCAATTCGTCCTCCATTAAATACAATTTGTGCTGTCAATATCGTGACGTAATCCAGACATTAGAGCAAGAACGTGTTGATGAGTTGAGAGCACGACAAACTCATAGTGAAGGAAACTTGTTTTTAGAACGTAATCGAGCAAGTAAGTGTAAAGTCAGTCATAACACCAGATCTGGCGATACAATGACATTGAATGGGATTTCATCGATTGAAAACACGATTCGACAAGAAGGAAACGAATCTCTCTGTTGTACGAATAGTACGAATGCATCAACCGATGCACTTGGTCTTTCTGGACGAAGTTTTCGACTTTTTGCCAAAGAGGACGAAGTGATGGTCAGCTTGATAAAATACAAGAAGAAGGAGGCTATCCGTGCTCTGGATGAACAAAGTCGCGTTTCAACTACGTTGTCGCCAATGGCTGCTCGCTTTCGCGATCGGTTTAAGCACGTAGGTCTCTTTGTCCAGATGCACAAGAAGCAACAAGAAGTAGAAGAAGACAAGAATAGTTAACTTTAGTAACTTCTTTGGTAGTATAAGATTAAAAGTGCCGACAATAGTCATATTTTTTGACTTATGGACCTGCATTGAAGTATATTACCAATATCAAACTTTTGACAACAACTTGAACGTATGATGTGTGAGAGGCGTGACGATAAAGCCATCGTAAATGGATTGTATCACAGTCGCTTCAGTGCCATGTCACACTTAAACAGCAAAAGATTTTCTGGATTTCACATTTTCGCTAACGTGTTTTTTTTGTTACCCTAGTGCTTACTTCCCGTAGCCTTATCATATATATATATTGCCTAATGATATCACCGCTCACTTCGTATCAGGTAAATTCGTATACTTGGATTATTTGTC
This sequence comes from Plasmopara halstedii, assembly GCF_900000015.1. Classification (NCBI taxonomy): domain Eukaryota; phylum Oomycota; class Peronosporomycetes; order Peronosporales; family Peronosporaceae; genus Plasmopara; species Plasmopara halstedii. Next base: position 409,883 of record NW_020187589.1, on the reverse strand, counting down.
AAATCTAACCATCATACAGAATTATAAATTTGAGAATTTCAGAAAGTACATAATATTTGAAGGATTACCGTGAATAACGAACAATTTACCATCCTTTCTGATTAGATTATGCTGAGCGATCCCACATACTCTGGGGCTAAACGAAAGCATCACGAGAAAACATTTACGGCCAAGGCTGAGACGGGAACCTTAAAGGTGCAAATATGTAGACAAAATGAGCAGAATGACATATTTGTGCCAACTTCAGGTCGACGAGCTGTCAATTGTACGTCGTCATCCGACTCGCCGCCCAAGCCTCGACCTAATCGAAAGCATGTACCTATTTTCTACGAGCCGCAATTTCGCCAAAAAATGAGAAGAGGAAATAGCAACAACAAGCTTTATAGAAGCTCAACGGACGAGCACTCAACATCGCCCATAAGCGGCTTCGATTTTTACTTACCTTTTTCCTCAGAGACGTCTGAGGCTACATATTCAAGGTTGTCAACAGACGCGAGCCTTGCTTCAAATTTAGTGCGTTCTGGGCCCGAGAATGTTCGTGAGCGGCTGACTGCAATCCCTCTATTCATTCGCGATGACAGCGATGCGGCTAGTGCATTGGAGGAGCAAGAGAAGCCGTTCATGCCATCTGACGTGCAGTCTACTTTGCCTCCATCGACGTCATCGGAAAGGCTTGTTGTGGACCACGCTGTGAAACCGTCGTCAACTCTTCGCCAGATTCCGCCGTCGTCTACTTCATCTCGTTCAACACTGTATTCATTACCGACAACATCAAGTGGGCAAGACCGTGGCAAACCTATTATGGAAAGAGTAGTATCCGATACGAGTCCAAGTGCAGAACTGACGAAGTACATATCTGATTCAATTCAAACCGCAATTGATCATGCACACGAAGCTGCAAATGACCAAAGCAAGAAATTGGCAGTCCCAAGAGCAATGTTCGTTTCATTAGGCTTGAACCATTTGAATCCTCACAATACAACGAAATGGCGACAACAGTCTTGCGACCTGAGCTTGATGTGCCTCTCCCGATATCCCCGCATAATATACTGGTCGTCAATAAAAAGCAGCAATGTACTGCTGAAGTGAATAACGAAGAGACCATATTATCATGTCTTACAGCTGAATATGACGAAAGAAATGGGAGGAAGACAAATGCTACCCGAGGGTCCCCGACAGGGGTTTTGCCGTCGCTATCATTATCAAACTCACTGCTACACGGAGGCATTTCTTTTTTGGACATATTTAAAACAAAACCTAATTTTGATCGATTGGAATCATTGACCACAATAGTCAGCCAGGAAAATGCGGACACCAAACGCCTGAAAGCTACGCTGTCATCGAGCTTGACTGCTTGTCTGGAGTCTCAAAAAACTAATAGTTCTCGTAGCAACGACGGCAAAAGTGCTGATGCCATAAATCCGACAGCGACACCCCAACAAAGAAGTCTGGCTTGCGATTGCAACGTGATTCATGAGTCAAACGGAAGAATATTAAATGATTTGGGACCACCACCTAACGATCCTCCTGCATTTACGATCGGAAATTCGTGATGGGAGGAGGGATTGTGCTGTAAGCCGCAGCTACAAATTTTACCACAAACCCTCTTGACTGAAATATGCACAAAACTATGACGATGATTTCAAGCAAACACAATTTGGGCAGAGACCGGCATCGTCACAAGAGAAGTAATCTAAGTACATATGCATGACATCACTCTAAATTATTTTTAATCCTATACCTCACCAATTTTACAATAGGTATTTACCAACTCGACATCAAAGTGATGAACTCACTGCTAAACAAATTTCATTATATGTTTGGGCACACGATAGTGCTTGAAAACGGTACCACTCCATACTGAACTCTAACTCGTGCAACCACTTTGCACAGAGACAGATTCGATTCAAAGAGTCCGCATTAACTAATACACTAAGGCTGGGATACTCACCCAGGCGCGTATTCGAGATATCTAGTTTGCTCTGCAGGTTCAAGAGTATATATACGTAGCTTTAATAAAATGCCCGGTCTACATAGGGCGTACAAATGGGAAAGCGTTTTATTAGAAAGGGCGCTCTGATTCTCGCCGTCAGAAAGAATAATCTCTCAACTTCATGATCTTGTATTTCAAATTATTCCATTGTTATCAATAATTCTGTTCGTCGCGAACCAGCTGATATGCCATTTCTTAAAATTGTCATGAAAGCCAGCATTTCTGAATTACAGTTTTATGGAAATTTTGCCAATTAGTTTTGACCAAATCACTTTTTTTCTTCTTTCGGAGGTTGAGATGTACCGACGCGAGTAAGCTCAATATCGCCAGATTTACTGACCCCTGGCTGAAGTGGTTAGTCACTTGACCTGGGACCTGGAGGTACCTGGTTCAATCTGGCAATTTTTTGCAATTCGTCATCACCAGGGGTGTCACTTTGCTGTCAAAGTGACACCCCTGGTTATTCTAATAGTAGCAAACACAATAGTTTCCAGCAAAACATGGCGTACTCCAGTTGTATCCATTGCTGTGCACTATGGATCTTCCAAATAAACAGCAGTTTTGTCGATTAGCACCATGTTGGAAGGAGCGCAAGTCGATCCAAGACTGGCCAAATACCTCATGCCCCCAAAAGCTCGATTCAATAAATTTCATCTGGCAAAGTTGCCAAGTGTGTAACTCGACGAACTGAGAAACAACTGCGTTCTATGATCTTTGTCATTTAGCAAGCAGATTCTGGAACTCTTTTACTCTAATTCTCCTTCGTTTGGCGACGTTTTAGGCAATGTGGAGAGCGATTTGTGTGGTCATACGCTCTTTTGCCGTCCTAAAATTTGATACGTTATCAGCGATTATTCATTATAATCAGTAAGAATGCCTGTCCACTCAACGCCTTCTTTTCAGATCGATAGAAGGGCGCCAAGAATTCCAGTTCGATTTGTCCACCAGGTCCACACCATCACTGGGGATAGATTAAGCCGCTTCGAAGCCCGTGTAGGCATGATCGCGAATCCATTCGATTATTTCCAGTCTCATCGATCCGTTTAATGCTTCCCGTTTCGACATCGTTTGAACTTTGTACTGACTGCGTAATGGAGGCCGTGTCAAGAAACGCCACCAGCGCATTTTCTAAGGGCATAGTTATCTTATTGCGCCCTATGAGTACGAATATTCACAAATCTACAAAGTGCAATGTGATAATCTTGCAATGTGACACTTCGCCCGCTGATCGAGCAACTACTGTGCTGGGCGCTTAACTTACCCTTTGTAGTTTACTAGCGTGCTCCTCGGAGCAGTCTTGAACCAGAAGTTCCCCCCTTGCACCTAAACGAATGACTCGAAGAGCACATCAGAAAGTTGCCAAGGAGCTAGAGCTGGCTCGGAAGGCTCAGCTCATTTTGATCGATTATAAGCGCGATGGTCATTTTGACTCATGTTCAAATCAGCACACCGTGGTTACGGTTTTAATCCGTCTGTAATTGATCGTCGCACTAGTGTAGAGCACTTACACACGGATCGGTCGTTCACACAAACAGCAATCCAGTAGTTAGAATTCGCTCTGCAAGCGCTTTTAACTACGGCTAATCGTTCTCAAGAGTACCACCGATTTTTAAGAGAGCAGTGCTTTGAAGATTCCCGAAAACGGCAAGATAGATGTACCTTGGATACTTTAAGCTGACGATAATATCAAGCTCAGTTTGCGCACTGGGCGATATAAACACGCCGTCTTATCGACTTAAAGTTTTACAGGCCAGCGATTGCAAAACAGCTGCTGACGAGAGAGTCGAATCATGCTTGACTTTGCAAAGTACAAATTACAAAGCACAACACGAACGTTGATTTGAAAACTCATCACCTCCCATCTCTCAATTATAACCGCGCTCGGTTCCCACCCTTTGGTATAATTATTAAAAAAAAGAAAAAATAGTGGGTGACCCTACCTTCTCTTCAAGGGGGAAAGGGCCAGGTTATAAGCGGTAACGGCGCCAAGGCAATCTTGTCTAAGTGGCAGCTCCCATGCGTTTTTGTCAATGATATCCTTTACACTTCACCAGATACTGGTTACAGCGCTGAAATACCATTTTGGCTACCTCTTGCCCCAGGCCAACTTTTGCTTGTCGAGCAATTTTGACGAAGGACAAACCCCATGCAGATGAATCTCTTGAGTTCTCTTTATTGTGGCTGCACATTGAACCTCTCCGAGAGTCGTGGCCTACGTCGAAACTGAGACGGGTCAGATCTCAGATACGCTCTGTGTGTCGCTTGAGGCGCCCCATTCGATAAGAACCCTCGCGTTGCTCTAGAGTAGAGGACAACTCAGCTAAATATATGGTGCCAACACTCCGTATACAAATAAGTTCTTTTACTTTCGGCTGGCTCTTAAGAATGGCGTCTTAAGATGCATTTAGTAAGTCAATATAGAGCACAGAATGTACTTCAGATGTTAGGAGCACATCTCAACACCGTTATTTGCCAAAATCGCGGGACATTCGATTCAGTATAGGCGTGACTTAGTCCATTAGACCACAGACACTGTGTTTAAAGGCTGGCGAAGCGTTTAATCGAAATATTTGCCACACAGCTTTTTTATTTGTAATTTATCATCGGCGTGATGCTTTTGAATATCTCGTTTCTCAGTTTTGGCGTTGCGTATACTGCACATAATGCTAAATCTTGTTGAAGGTATAATCACTGATCGTAAAGAAGTTTAGCCAAATTGATGCCAGCAAGTTGAATCGTTTTGGCAGCCCCTACTGAGATCATGGGCAGTCTTGACGTTTTCAAAGGCACCTGGTCCGACCAAACATTTATGTAAATTAGCGTAAGGCTTGTAGAGTCATGTAATGCGCTGTTGACCGCAAAAGCAATTATTTGAAGCTACTTGGTCCAGCACCGCTCTCTCT
>NW_020187589.1:404871-404977 GCF_900000015.1 Plasmopara halstedii | reverse complement strand
TTAGTGTTTGGTAGCCGATGGCAAGATGCTTCAGCTGACGCTGGTCGGTAGCGTGCTATTGCGGGTAACTGCGCTCGGCAAGCCGAGCATCGTTCGACTAACGGAT
>NW_020187589.1:404297-404485 GCF_900000015.1 Plasmopara halstedii | reverse complement strand
GTACGAGACTGGAAACTCGCAAAAAGGATAGCGCGCTATCTTAGTGGCAGCAAGGTGACGCGGCTTGAAATGCGCGCTAATACCGACCGCAACGATCAAATACGCTCGAGTCATACAGTGATACCGACTTTGCTGCCGACAAGGGAGACAGAAAATCGCTCACTGGTGTCATCGTTTTGCTAAATGGT
>NW_020187589.1:404054-404287 GCF_900000015.1 Plasmopara halstedii | reverse complement strand
CCTCTTCAAATGAGGACGGATGCACACGGAAGACTTCCATTCTGGCCACGCAAGTGCGGAGGCCTTCCAAAAACACGATCACTATGACCGCCTCCGGGAGAGGATCTGCTACCATCCCGGCAATGAGAGCTCTCAACACTTGGACAAAGTCCACCAACTCCTTGTTGCTCTGTCAGGCGGCAAGGAAACGCGCTCGTACGCGATATGCCTGATTAGACGGCGGAAACACGCGG
>NW_020187589.1:403915-404044 GCF_900000015.1 Plasmopara halstedii | reverse complement strand
CGGTGGCGTCATAGACGCAAATGATGCAGACATCTTCTGCTACAGGTGCTCTAGCAGCTCATATTCGTAACCTGAAAACGCCTCTAGACGCGTACCGATTGCCTCGGGACCTTGCGCTTCAAGGTGTTA
>NW_020187589.1:402882-403905 GCF_900000015.1 Plasmopara halstedii | reverse complement strand
CCCATTCTCGATGAATTGATCAACACTAGTCGATTTAATGGACGAAGGGTAACAGTTGGTATTATTACCAATTGCCTCGACGAGGCACAGGAGCAGCAGTTGTAGGTTGTCCACAGGGCGGCTCTCATGCGCTTGTATCCACGTTCGGTCCTAGACCTTCGTGCGGAATACGGCTTCCGCTCGGCGGATCACGCAGCTGAAGCGAATGATGCGATCCCTCGATCGTTGGGCGTTGACGTAGTCGGGCGCCCAGCCACTACACAAGCTGAGCTTGATCAGCGTAAAGCTCTACGAGCCCACGTTTTGACCAAGAAATCCCATTGGAGCAGTACCGCACTCGACTTCGAGCCCAGATAGGAGGCATTTTTGTACCCGCAATGCGGACTATTCCTGTGGTGCTCGCCCCTGGCAAAACCGCTGCAGATGATAAGGAGCTCTTTGAGCGATGGGTGCAGCGGCACCGGAAACTTTCCTCGCTGTGTACCTTTATGGCCTTGAGCCGCTTAGGTCGTAGACTCACCCGATTGGAAAACCACAGAGCTTTGCGGGAGCGTGATGGATGATCCCATGTGTCGCATGGCGACATAACGTAGGAAGACGGCGTTGCGCCTTGTATCTGGCATAATCAAATCGATGATGGCGCTCAGCGCGTTCGTTCATTTCCTTGTGGTCTTGCTGTGCTTGAGCTCAGCTCATGGCTCTCCGGTTCCCCGGGACACTGCCGAGAAGCGCGGGGCGCACGACGACGCAAAGCGTCACGACGTTTAGGCAGTCTTGCCGAAGAGGCACATCAAACTCAAACGAGCTCTCGGAGTTTGAGTATCCCCGCCAATTCACAAGATATTGGGTTGACTCTGGCGACGCCGTTGACCCACAAGACGTTCCACGTGGTAGTGGACGACACAAAACTCATCGAGAAGAGTCGGCGGCGGGCGATGACGACTTGGTCGATCGCCGTGCGATTACTCGCGATGCTCTTCGAGATATGGAGGCAAAAGGCCTTCGTCATCGGCGTACCGCCGG
>NW_020187589.1:392544-402872 GCF_900000015.1 Plasmopara halstedii | reverse complement strand
AGTAATTATAGCCTTAACCCAAGGCTAATTAACTCTTCGGTTTAAATTCAAAACTGACCTTATTGATTTCTATCTGCGGCAACGCCGACTAATTTTAAATTCTTTCCTAATATGTATAGTAAAATCTAAATACATGTATAACAACTGGTTATCCAGCCCCGTACCGTATTCCTGTTTGGATGTGGTCACACCATGCCCATCTGGTGTGACTCACACCCCTGTTACCAGGGTATATATACCCCGTTACATATATGAAGTTTTCCATAAGAAATATTATTGTGCGTACCGCCCAAGGTCTTCGATCTCCAATCAATCCATGGCTCATGGTATTCCAACCATACCACACCAAGGATAAGATAAGGAGTCCAGGGTGTCAGCACTGCCAAATCGGTCATACAAATAACGCTTTAATCTCTCAACACCTTCTCAGAAGAGCATAATTTAATGAACAATTTTGAGTGTTTAGAATATGCATTGCGTTGAATGCGGCATACCCTCATTGAAAACTTCAACAGTTATCACATGTTGTGCCACGAAGGCCGGACGAATTGCAGGTGGCAAAGGCTTTACGCGTATACATGAGGGATGAGCCCGATGCAAATTAAGGAGATGAAAACGATTTTCTAGCTTCCCAAGGATTACCGAAGTACATACATGCCAGCATCAGATATCACCGCCATTTGCTACTTATTAGTAGCAAATCAAAATATTATTAGTCGCCATTTGCTATTTATTCGTTGAGTGGTCTGAAGGGTCGTGCTGTTATGCAGGTCGACCGATGAACCCTCGTCGAGTAATAGTGCCGTTGCATCGTGACACGAATGAACCATCCTTACTATCAACGAGCCTTGAGACACTGGGTCCCAGAAGGCTGTTGAGTGCCTTCTAGGGATGAATTGGGCTCTGCCGAACCTCTTGTAGGTCGAAATCAACGGAACTTGTCCTTAACAAAACTGACTCTCTCTTGGAGAGGCAGTCCGCAGAGCCCACGCTCGTTGATGGGTGACATCAACATAACGGGTTTTGCTTTAGCCGAAAAAAATCTTATCAACCAAAGAGTGGCCAACAATTACATAAGTCGCTCCACTATCGTATCAAGCGGGGATATTGAAGATGTCGGATGATAATGTGATAGTTAATTGACATGCAACGGGGACACTAGTGAAACTATTATTGCTTTAAAAAGCCTTTCTGTAAATCTTGTGACCATTGAAACGTCCCGACTTCGGACCCATGATTTGATCCTATTCAATGTATGTTTGTTCGGATCGCCATGAGTCATATCATGGATGCACTTGAAGTCAAGAACATTGAGAGCCAACCACTGAATGATTAAGTAGCTCAAAAAAGATCAATCTTCGTTTGTAGAGCTCGAAGGATCACCTTTGAAAATGTATGCAAAGATGGCAAGACGGGAATTTCATCAGAACTGTTTGGTTGGTACAAAAAAGGCTCTGAGCCCATTGTTCGTCACGGATGAGCGGTTTTCCAGGGTTCTCGCGAAGCCTCGAGTACTAAATGTGAAATGACTAACCTCAGGTATCCTACAGATGGTTGTAACAAAATTTTAATACGTGGGGATACGAAAATTAACACCGGTATTGCTCTTTAATTCTGGCAGTGCCCCAACTTGCTTAGTTCCTCAAGACAAATAAAATGACTTGTGTCAATGGCACTTACCGTTCCGAACTCTTGACGTAAGACTGTTTGAATGTTCCGCGTCGTACCTGTACAACACATCGTGGCTATGCACAACCCTAATTCGATGATATATTCGTCCATAGTCGCGTAGAGCTTCAAAAGACGAATGGAGAGCACTATGTTAAATACTGACGATCACTACTCATACGTATGTACTCCGATCAGAGGTTTGCAGATTTCAGACCAGTGCGTCTTTGGCGTTGAGAAATCCTTTTTTTTTATTTTCTTCATTGGTCAACAGTTCCTGCGCGTAGATCCCGCGATGATATGAGCCATAGTTTAGTAGCCGATGCGTCTACTCAATCCGATTTGAGAAATTGGCTTGGCATAACCAAATACTTGCACATGTATAATGCCAATCATGCCAATTTGGTGCAAACCCTCACCAATTACTAGTTATATCAAAAGAAACTTGGGTACGGAAGATGAAGCGGCACTCGAATCTTCGAAAAATGCCTCATCAGTACCTTGGGTTTGGCCCGCTCGGATCTAGTTGATCATTTATGCTATACATGACAGTTTTGCCTTTAGTCTAGGCTACATCATACCTTCAAGTCAAACAAACGGACTTAAAAATATTCTCGCACTGAAGTATACCAGCTTAAAGCGGCAGAGATAGATTTTTCAGTGCATGACAAGGCGTGTCATGCTTTGAAGTTTGATTTTGTCTAGTTAAGAGAATCTCTATGTCTTTGGTCATTTATTCGGATCATGCAGCGTTGCGCCCAGCGACGACGAAAATACATCTCTTGAAAGATATAGCAACAAAAGTACCCATCTACGTTTGTAAACTTTCAAATAGACCACTCGGGTCGGCAAAGATCTAAAGGTAATTCTGCTTTCACATCGCTCGTTGATAGGGCGAATCATACAGTATATCGATCAGATGCAACATGTGCTCGATTGCTGATTTCTTAGGAAGTTTGAGGTTTTGAGCTTGAATGTCACTTTATCGAGAAATTTTGAACTCATTCGCTTGCTACCCCTTGTCCCAGTCAGAGTGAGATTGCTTGGTAGGAGGCCCTGCATCATCAGCAGAACTAACTGCAGCAGGCAGTAGAGCTCGCAGAGCTTTTTCTATCGGTAGATCCAACCCTTCATCGCATTCCCAGGCGAGTTTCCATGACGTCATGCAAAATAGTGATCTTCGCGAAGGCTCCCTTCATGCGTTGTCGTATCAACGACTCGCGATCGGTCATCTCAACCAGCTGCTGATTCATCACCATGAGAAGCTTCTCCACGTTGGTCAAACGCAGTTACAAGACGTACGAAGGCTTTGGATCAGCCGAAGACGAAGCAGACGGGGCGGCCGCCCCGTCTGCTTCGATATCGACAAGGGAATCGATACTACTACGTCGAGAACGTGGTGGCGGAGAGGAATGTCCGCGGTCAGGAGGAGCTCCTGGTGAAATGGCTCAGGTATTCCTTAAGCGAGAAAGCGTGGGAGCCCGTCCGCGCGTTCGATGGGGTCTCAGAGGCGGACTTCACTTAGGAAGTTGTCCCTTACTCTTCTTCTCCTGGCCGTCTCATCGTGAAGCCGACTGATGACAGAGAACACATCAGTCGCGACCCATTCGACTGAAGAGTTCGTCAAACTCTAGAATTGAGCCCCACGTCTTTCGTAAAAAGACGTCGTGTTGATCAAGTTCACGATAGAGCAAATGCGTTGAATGACGTGGTATCGGAAAAATATCCAAGCTCGATAATTACAAAAATCTCATGTGGAGCAAGAATGTGGGTTGTTGCTCGAGCGGGAGTTGAACAAGGTGTCACGAACCGCGGAAAAAAATAAGAAGAATCTAAAAGAAACTCTGATGAAAGCTGGAAGAGTTTGAGCAAAAGTCTGAAGAAATTTCAAGAAAAGGCTGCAAAAAATCTGAAGAAGAATTTGGAGGAGAGTTGAAATGAATATGCAGAATTCGGGTATACCAGCTTTTGAGAAAAGGTTGGTGTAATGAGTCAGTTTCCATGACGCATTTTGTGTAGACCACATACTCGTGAGTGTCACATCAACTGTAAACCCTGTATAGTTGTACATCCTTTTTCAGTTCTGTTGTATCAAAAGTAAAGGTACTTTTCAGGTAGCTTTAGTAATAAATGTCCCTTCACCTTTCCTCCTTGCTACGTGAGTCAACGGCTCGCTGAAAGCAGCAACACGCGGCAAGGCATGTCAGTTAACCTAAGCCTTTCTCAGAATGTGTGTTCTCGGGCGGGCAATTTTTGTTACAGAACGCCGTACATTCCAGTAGTAGAATCAACGGTGAATAAGATACACCCACGTTCTTGAGATGTGTTCGCATTCTCTTTGTTATTAAAGGGCAGAGCTCGGGTCCTTTCTGATAACGATTGCAAACGATTCAATGTTGAAGTAGCAACTTAGTCATAGGAAAAACCCACAGCGCATATTTAGGAGAATTGTGAGAGTATCGTGACTTCTTTTTACCCACTGCAATTTCGTCTTCCGTCTGCCTCTTGCATGTGTATATCAGTTTTCACACCCAGGGGCTCATCTAAGCGCCGCGCACTCGATTCATGACGCTCAATAACGTTGAAGTGAGATTACCAACTTTGTAACGTATTGTAGACGAGCTGATGACCCTTTCCCCACCAAGTCAACAGCAACTTTATGATGATGTGAAGAGATACGGTGGTAATCCGAAGTATTTCTTAAAAAGAGGCGGAGAGGCGTCTACTACACCGACCAGCGCAAGCTCAATAAGATAGCTGACCTTACATCAGCCGCGCCATTTTTCAGTGCAAATTCTCGCGCAGTTCAAAACGTGATGAGGCAACATCGAGGTAAGAGACGACTTTGCCCATAAGAGCTTTTGGAGTCATTATTTTTTATTCTCAGAGCTTCCTTTATCTACTGAGCGATGTGAACCATCAGCGAAATGCCCAATCTGATACACATAAGGGCGGACGTTCATGCAAGATAATCGCCCCCGGCAATCCATGCTGACAATATTTTTTGATGTGGATAAATTTATCGATACACAACCGATAACTGTGTCGCTAACTGAGCAAAAATTCCATCTTGCTCAGACGGCCCATATTTAACAATTACGAAGTCATTTCTCATAAGAAGCTAAAATCTGCTAGAGCTGGCAGACTGGCCGATGGTGCTGATACTCGAGGACAGGATTGAACAACTTGACGGCCCGTTTCACAAGTAAGTGTATAGCACTGGCTGAACCCTAAGGCTTTTCTCTTCCGGTGTGACCGTATCATTTGCCTCGCATTGTATTCTGTACTTGAGACGATGCTGAGGCGAAGACGCCAATGGGTTCAACCATTGACCCTCATGCTGAAGCCGAGACTCTGAATCATTTTCAAAAAAGACTGCGATAAATCCAGGCTGAAAATCGCGTCATTGTGATAGTAGGGCTTGAGGACCCCTACGTGGAAAGTCGAATAGGTTCTAAGCCAGCTTCGTAGGTCGATAGTGTCGGGATTTCCATGGCATGACAGTAATCGGAATGAACTGATGAAGCCAGTAATAGTTTTGAACTTTGCCAGTAAAAGCTTTGAGCTTCCCTTAAAAAAATGACATCCCCCCTCGTCTATCTGCGTGTTTCTTTCGCAGATCGTGTGCATTCGCCAGTGCGTCTTGATCACATTCACACGGCACATAATGAATGAATTAAGGCGTTCTTATACTTGCGCTTCACGTGCGCATCATTTATTTTATCAATTTGGGAGGCTTTGCTGCGACCCACATTAGAGACAACACCCATCGCACGAAGCGGTAGTTGCAGATGTCGCAAGCCATTCATAAAGAAAGACGTAAATTCATTGGATGAATGAACTAAATTGTTCATAGCAAACTCAGCTTATGATAATAACGAGCTCTATTCCGCGGACTTTTTCGCACAAACGTCTCAACACATCACCGATCACTCGATTGGAACGTTTTGTTTGCCCATGGTCTCCGGTTCTACCGCCATAGACATATCCAAGCTAGTCTAAAAAAACAATCTTAAATCGTGTGTTTCGATATGAGACGATGGCGTCTGGCATCCCGTGATTGCGAAACACATGATCAATGAAAAATCAATTCGAACCCTCGTCATTAATAGAATCGCTAAACGGTGCGATGCAAACCATCGAACTGATTCAATCAACAAGGACGAGTACCCCAATGGTTGCCGTCAGCATTCCCGGGAAGCCAAAAATAAAGTCGAGACGGACTGACTGCAAATATCAGTAGGAACAGGAAGACTACCTACCATGCGCTTTTCACGCGCTGATAGACATCGCGCGTCTTCACTTTATGTGCCACTCACTTGTACATATGGTGTCACCGAAATTGGCCACTGAGCGATTGGCAGGTCTTCTTACGGCCAAAAAGACCAGCAAACGGCGTATCAAGCATCTCGAGCACTATTTTGTACTTCAAAATCATCGTTGTGGGAAACCACAATCCGTGGCAGTCGTCACGTGCGACTTAGTTGTAAAGGAAACCATCATCTCATGCAATAAAGATGCAAACTTGACTCCAAGCGATCGAAAATTTTGTCATGGGATTTCATATCACTCGATGATAATCCTCTGATGATCAGATCACACTATTCATCTTCAACATACGCTCGGTGTAGCGTATCGAATGCATTACTTTAAATATCACTGATATGAGCTAGCTCATAATCAGGACGACGCGACAATTCGTATGTCAGCACCATTTAGTTTCCCTGACGTTTACGCGACCGGGGAGTTGTCTTCTGCAAAGAATGACAACCAGCGAGCCATTCGCTGTGACAAGTACGGCGACTGAACCGGATAATTCAAGCTTGGTGAATCGTGTAGTCGTCCAACGGAGTTGAACCCATTTGCTAAAAGGTCCTTGTCGCGGACAGGCTTGTTCCATTCTGCTGGCTTCAGCCGTTGCAACTGAAACGACACGATACCATCGCGTCCTTCTGAGTCCTTTTACAATAATGCACAACCGATTGCAAACTCAGAAGCATCTCACAACACGTTATACGGCTTCGCATCATCTGGTAATGCATGCAGTGGTACTTTCATCAAGTTATTCATGATCTGAGTAAATGCTTCTGCACAAGTGGATGACCGCTCCCAAGGTACGTCCTATTTCAGCAAGTTTGATAGCAAGCGGACCACCGCGGCGTTGTTACTCGAGAAGCAATGCAAGTAATTGGACTTAGTAATCCACTTTCTCAAATCTCTATGATTTCGTAGCGTCGATCACTCCCTGATTGCTTTGATCTTATCCAACCACCGTGTTTAGCAACATAACGACCGAGAAACGTTACTTCATTGGCACCGAAAATACATTTTGCATGTTTCGCTTGCAATAAATGTTCACGCTTACTTTCCAGTAACGCACAGAAGTGTTCCAAGTGCATTTTTTGGCAGATCTGCCATCTTCCAAATGGACACATATATCGTCAAGTAGGATTGTGCGAAGCGTTGCAATGGTCGCTACTGATGTATACCAATCGATTGAACCTTGCTGGGGTGCTGGATAATTTCTGTGGCATCACAAGCCACTCAAATAATATACCGGACGATATGGTAACAGCCGTCAAAGAGACATCCTCCTCCCTCATCACGATTTGGTAATTTCCATGGAACAAATCTAGTACACTGAACTGCGTACAGCTGGACACCCGGTGGATAATGACATTTTTGAGCCGGATCGGCGTTTGTGCGAGAATCGTCATCGCATTCAACTTATTATAGGCGTGAACAATACGCCATTAACCAATTGTTTACGCGCACTGAACGTCGGTGCGATATGAGTGGACTTGCTCTCCCTCACTAATTAAGCAGCTTGCTTTTGAGCAAAAAACGCATGGATGTATTCACTTTGGTCACGCGACATTGGCCAGTTTCAAAACATTGCACGCGTTGAACCAGTTTCACGATAAATTTATTGGAGAACTCCTTGTTCGGGTAGAAGACCAGAGGGCGGGTTCGCACTAAGGACGTCATCCTTATATTCCATAACAAGTGAATAGGAAGGATCAGTTTGTTCCTTCAATGTTAACTCCACATGCTGCGAAATTTTTCGAGAACCGAATCATCCAAACCGATGATGAGCGTAGTCTCGCTGCGTCGACATTCGGCCGTAGCAACACGTCCTCCGCAATATCATTACACTTGAGGTTGTGAAGGAAGTCATCATAAGTGGCTTTCTCTAGCTGTATCTGCTCTTTCATCGCCGGCAACCGTGCCAAAAACATCTGTTCATCTGTTTTTGTAACTTCACAACCAGTCGTTGCATCCACAAAACGTGGACCAGCATATTCGCATGCTATATATCCAACAAGGGAAGTAGTACAATGAACTAATTACTCTCCAACCGCGGGGAAATTAACACCGCGATCAACGAATTTCGTTGATTTCTTCACATGTGGGTGCTCATCCACTGAACCGGTGGGAGCATCACCTTTGTGGTCAGTTGTATCCACAATCCGACCAACCACTACCACTTTATTAGTGGGAGTGTTGGCATATCCAGTCACAACCGATTCGTTTGCCTTTCCAGTACACACGTCCACAACATTCATCCATCGACACACTTCCCGACCGAGCAATCGTGGCCACTCCATACGATTCCGTGTCTTTTCTTGAACATACGACTGCCTAGCGCTTGAGTTTATCTTATGGTGCAAAGCGAAAGTGGGTTCATCTTTCCCGAGAGATTCACGTACGCCAGGAGAGCTACTCCAAATTATTTTTAATTGTCAATCAATACATGGTTCGTACTTTTCAAGCCACAGTATACCTAAACTGATGGAATACCGTTTGTCTGTATCAAGGACTGTAAAACCCTACATCGAATTGTAGTCTCCAAACTTCACTTAAAGATCAACTGTCATTCCCTTTTCAGTGACCACCTCACCCGTGACCAGCGTTTCTAAAATAAAACCATTGTTTCTATCTAGTGCATCCAAAAGCACTGAATCATTTTCAGCAACACTTTGCTTCCGCGCATAGTCACCCGACACGCCAGAGTCAATCAGTGCTATGAACGGACAACCGTCACCCTTCACACTCGCTTTGATCACAAGGAGACCCCTTAGACTTGTGTCGTTAACGAAGAACAACGATCAATCAAGGCTGAACCCGCGTGAGTGATGCTACCACCATACTTACAAGAGTTTCTAATTGCTCCAGCAGATCGCCCTGCGCCTACTAGGTACCGGCATTTCCCGAACGCCGTGTGGTATTGGAACCACGTGACTCGGGACCGGTACGACGAGAACCGTAATAAAAGGTTTGTCTCTTATATAGACAATGGCGATGGATGCGCCCGAATTGTTCGCATCCGTAACTGCAAACTTGCTGTTTACAGACAGTCACCGCGCTAAGATCAATTGATTCTGGATTTTCGGTAGCAGCAGTCACTGCTTCCATCGGGTTCACCAGTTGACCACGTTACGTACTCGACGCCGAGAGTGATTCTCACGCAATGCAATCAAATTCGCATCTTTCAGAGTCTTCGGGGTCTGGCGGAAGCTTTCAATCGTAGGAGGGTCATAAGTACAGAGACTATCAGCCTTTCTTTGGCAGTGCTTTACTCGCCATGCTGCCACAAAGCTAACGGAGATTCTGTACATAATCGTACAACATGCTGTTGTCTTAACGGCATAACAGAAAGTCGACCGTTGTCGAAACGCCACATTCGGTGGAAAGAATATCGAGTCCATGGCCTTTTTTAGCGCTTATTTTTAAGGGACGTTCCGTGTGTACCGACAATGTCACCAGGTGACGGAACCGGCTTCAATGTATCTCCGATAAAAATACCAATAATCCTTGCTCTTACGCAGCAAAATTTGCTTAACGCTGTGTTATCGCTTCGTGATCTAAATGGGGACCGCGTGATCTCGGACTAAGCTCGCGGCTTCTCCACACGCTCCCACTACAAGTGTGTTAGGAACAAACATCCTAGGACGATCTCCGCCTGTGGTAACCAGATTATCCATCGATAAATCCATCGAAGTTGTTGGCGTTGAAACTGCCCGTCCGTGAACACATACTTTCTAAGGAAGGCTTAGGTCAACTAAATGCTTCACCGCGTGTTGCCCGCTTCCAGCGAGCCGTTGACTTACGTTGAAGGGAAAAAAGGTAAAGTGACAGATATTATCAAAGCCAAAAAGCCTTTTAACCTCCTTAATATGACAGGTACTTTCAGCTCTGCTACAACAGAACTGAATGAGGATGTACAACTATACAGGGTGTACAGTAAATGTGTGAAACACTAAGTATGTGGTCCACAACACATGTGTAATGAGACCTGTCCCATTACGCGTTACTTTGAACACGAGATCACGCTCTAACAATTCCATCCAGCTGAACTACTTTCTGTGATAGCTTGGCGATATAATCTCGATGCGATGCCTCGAATAAACCGACCATTAACGGGCCCATTATGATACTGACGTCGCGTCGAGACTCTCAGTGAGATTTGAGGCACTATTTTCACCAAGAATATTTGCGGGAGCCAGCCAAGCAAGGGATTTCTCCTCTGGCTCTGCTCAATGAACAAGGAATGGCCTCACGATGATGTGGAACGGATTATTCGCCAGGGCTAAAAATAATATAAGTTGAATAAGTAGATAAATCGACATCCAAAATATCATGGGAATTTGTGTTTTTAC
>NW_020187589.1:392401-392534 GCF_900000015.1 Plasmopara halstedii | reverse complement strand
GCAGGCTGAAGCTGTTGGTGTGATAAGCCGTGAAATTGGCCGTTGCCGACAGCGGCGCATAAGGCGGATCGCAATAGACTACCGAGCCTTTACCGGCATTGGTCAGGGTAACATCGTACGATTCACAGACAAA
>NW_020187589.1:391506-392391 GCF_900000015.1 Plasmopara halstedii | reverse complement strand
GTAGCGGATTGCGATCCGCTACACTCGTACTGGTTCTTGGAAAGAACGTAAGGTCGGTAACCTAAGCTTAGCTTCCTTTGAGCAAAGAGCTACGGCAGACCCGCTGCAATAAATTCAGCTATTTGGTGTCAAATAGCTTTGGGATCCTGCAATCAAATCCGCGTTATCAACAGCACTAGATACAGCTCAAGGACCATTAGAGAACCATATACACCAGTTGCAAATTTAGGTCACGAAGCTATTAAAGGCTGAACAGATACTGGTTTACAAGGTGGGAATTTAGTAAAAGGATCTCAAGCCTCTAGAGACCCTATGGCTGCGATTAGAGCAATGCGCCGAGGGTATCCTTATTGTGTTCATCCTCAAAGTTGATAATACACTTGTTACAGAGAACAATATAATTAAAAAATCAAAGTAATGGTTTACTAGATTAGACTTAAATAGCCAGTTAAATTAATGGTGCAATAACGTTGCAAACAATCATTCATCAATCAAAATAATGGTGCAATGTTAATACATACATTATTAAGCTATAAAAATTGTGGTGCAAATATGCCAAAAAGCATAGAAATAAGCATTAGTCCAAAGATTAGTAGCTGTTATAAAAATAAACAAGGTGTTGCCTTAAGGCGTTCTACGATATCTATGAAGTTCGTGCAAAGTGCACGAATATCATTAAGTAATTTTGTGGAAAAATAATTTTTTTTGCAAGTTATACATTTTTGACAGATTGATTTGTTGATCGCAGTTCATCTCTTTCTCTTCTTTCGTTTTGACAATACGTCTCGCCTTCGTTTGCGTGTCTGTATTCGCGTATTTTGCAAGTTATCGATCATCGGTTGTTCCTGCGTAACTTCCTGTTGGAGCTCCTTCAGATCGCGAAAT
>NW_020187589.1:389698-391496 GCF_900000015.1 Plasmopara halstedii | reverse complement strand
AAGAATGGGAGATTCTACGCACATTCTTTAAAAAAGCAGAGTCTACACAATCGGGTATCAATGATTTGAAGCTTAGGTTCTACTTTGAAAGAATGGGAGATTCTACGCACATTCTTTAAAAAAGCAGAGTCTACACAATCGGGTATAAGTTTTTGCTTCCTTCGGGAGGTGATTTGATAAAGCACATCATTCACTTTGTTGACTTATGCTCTTAACTAGTGGCGGTGGGAGAAGGGCTGTCTGAAGACAAGAAGGTTGTTATACTGCTTGGTAGCTTGCCCTCGGAGTACGACGCCATGATAAGAATCATCGAGTCGCGAGACCGCGTCACGCTACTGGATGCAAAGGAAATGCTTCGACGTGAGTACGAGGTAATGACCGTGAAGGAAAGGGGGAGGCTCTTGGGCGAGGACGCACGGAAGTGATGGCCGTGGCAATCGACGAGGTGGTATTAAGTGTCGTGGTAATGGTAGACACCGTGGCTTAGCGAGTCGGAAGAATCGTCGAAGAAACAAATAAGAGCCAAGCGGGTTCCAGGAGAATGTTTCTTGTGCAAACAATTTTGTCACAAGAAGTAGCCGTGCTCTCAACGGAAGAGCAGAAGTCACAACGAGATTTTATTCTCAGCAACAAGTGGGACCGTTGATGGGAAAACTGTATGGCTTCTGGAAAGTGGAGCAAAATTTCATATGAGTGAGGATCGCCAAGATTTCTTACCGTGGACAGAGTCGAGGAGTGTGGCGAGTTAGTGAAGAATCAGTATGGGAGAAGAGGAAGTGCATTCAAAGCGACAATGAAGGAAAATACTGGAGCTGGAGATCCATTTCGTTTAGCGCACATTCAATTATTGTACATCAGATCAGTGCACCGTATTCGCCCCAGCAAAACAGGCTCGCCGAACGGCACTAACGGAAATGGCACGCTCGAATTTTCACGCGAAACATTTTAACGTCAATTGTAGATAGGATAATGATGACAGCTATGCATATCAACAACAGAATCCTGAACACCGCTCGGCCTCGCAAGCGTTGATAGGAGTAAAGCCTACACTGAAGTATCTTTGAATTTTTGGGTCCCGCGGATTCGCACATGTCGAGGTCCAAACTGGATGCAAAGGCTTCCCGATATTTGTTTCTTGTGTACGCTGAGGGATCAAAGTTCTCTCGAGTTTGCGACTACGATGCTAAGCGCCTTGTCAGAAATTGTACCATTTAACTGAACGAGCAAGTGCCATCCATGCTTGTAAATGTGAATATTTGCTAATTTGAAAATTATCAAGTAAAACGACCGGAGAAGGGTTTGATGAAGGGTAAGCATCAACGAATGTTCCAGTTCGAGTCTGCGTAGAGAGCGTGTAGATGGAAGCCATTACTGGCGATGATGGAGGTGAACCCACCGGGACCGGAACAGGACACTTACTCCGAGCGAACTGCAATCTTGGTGTCGGAACGGGTGAGTCAACATGATATTTACCGTACTCAAAGTGAACTCTTATCCAGAGATAGCGATATTCGACGCAGAACGCCCACCTACTCTTCCAACCGTGTTCCACCCCAACATAGCGTGCATGTGAAATATCCGTCTGACATGGATTTGACAAATAATCAGCGTGTATCGAACTCACCCAGGTGCAATCGTGGCAACACAGCAATTGTGTGGTGATGATCTTCTCGTCTTTAGTGCGTTCAAAGCGGCTCAAATATGCCCCACCACGAATGCTACCAAGTTCGCATAATGTGAGCACTAAAGGTGGGTGTTAAAGCTCACTAGTGGCTCAAATTCAAACGACAACGCATAA